>NC_056735.1:1074716544-1074735102 GCF_019279795.1 Protopterus annectens
TTCCAACAGCTGGAGAGACCACAAAAATACCTCACCAAGAGGATTACTGGCATCAAACATGTCCTATACAGCCCGACTGAAAACACTCCGGCTGTACTCAGTGGCATATCGCTTACTCACAGGTGATCTCTGCCTGACTTACAAAGCCATTTCCAACTCAGAATTGATGGACATGCTCCACCTAAAGAAATTGAAGTCACTGCGAGCCACGTGCTCTAGTGAGCTAAACCTCACCACAACAACAAATAGAACAGGCTGGAGGGATAGATTCCTGTCACAGAGACTCCCCATGCTTTGGAACAAAATTCCAAACTACATTAGGCAGAGCCCCTTACTAACACTCTTCAAGAGAAACCTTGACGAGTGAATGGGTAACAGAAAATACATCCCTGGAATCACTTCATTGGCTCTGCTTGACAGAGGATCAATTAATTAATCAATGGGCCGCCGAAAGCCGACACACTCTGGCTAGGCTTATAAATGCCCTCGGGCAAATAGCCTAGTACCTACCTATGAACCTATGAACCTATGAATGTAGTACTTGGTCCATAATAATGGGATAGATGATGTGAAATGATTTATATGCGCCATCAGGTGTTGTTGTTGTAATGATGTCCAGCTGAACAACTGCTATGGATAATAGTGTCTGTCCCAGTGTACAGTGGGCCATACTTGTCAACTGTGAGATCAGCACTGACTGACAAGATGTAAGCCATCATAGTGTGTGTTGTGTAATGCAAGACATGAATATTAGTGTGGCCAATACCTGGTGGTGGAATTAATGCCATTATGATGGACACATGGGTTGCAGATCCCACCACTTGCAGGACAGTCATGTTAATGTGTAATGTAGCATGCACAAATGTCATAGGTGTGTAATAGGCTTACCTGCAATCTGTCCCTATATATACCCCCCCTAATGTTAGGCTGTGTCCATATGTGACACTTGTCTGTGTTGTAGTAAGGAAGAACAGTGCAGCTGTGCAGGAAGGAGAGTTATAGAGAGTGGACCTGATGTCTGAATGCACCCTATATATATATATATATATATATATATATATATATATATATATATATATATATATATAGATATATATAGATATATATATATATATATATATATATATATATACATATACATGTATGTCTACAGATATACAGACACACACACACATATATATATATATATATATATATATATATATATATATATATATGTATATATATATATATATATACAACTCATAATATATATCTACACACACACACAGACATATATATATATATATATATATATATATATATATATATATATATATATATAGAGAGAGAGAGATAGATAGATATAGATAACACACATATGTATATAAATACATGTCACCTACTTTTGCATGATATGTGTGAGGGGAACATCATGCATATCAATACACACACACATATATATATATATATATATATATATATATATATATACAGTAAGTGTGTGCAAAATGGATGGTTATGTCAGTTGTGAACCCCATGTTTGGAACACATTGTCCTTGTTTGTGAAGGTGGGATTGGTAGTTTGGGGGAGGATATCAGGTATATTTGTGGAGGCGGGTTGGGTTGGAAGATAGAGAAGACAGCCTACAGTGGAGGTATATGAGACATGTGGTGGGTAAACACCCTGGATGGGAAGTGCCGTCTGCGATGTGGAAGCCCATGAGTCCCCATATGGAAACAATGGGACCAAGGTCCCCACCCATGGGACATAACAACATCAGCTTCACAGCCCTGAAGGTGCCTGGGCTGGAGGCTGAGCAGGAGGAGCATGCAGACTCTGTGAGTGTGTACTGAGGGTCTCAAGGTGCTGTAGCACATCCCCCAAGTCTGTGTAGAGCTTCTTATGCATCAGACCCTGGACCTGACCTCGGGTGACAGGATCTTGTCTGTGTGTGCTCCCGGGGGGGGGGGGGTGAACACCATCCCCTGAGGTGGGTCCACCTGAAGGTAGTGCAGAACAGTAGATGAGGCGCCCCCAGGGATGGTCCCACATGTGATGTGGCCTGATAACATGGGCAGATGAGAAGGGATAGGAGGTTTTGCTGGCAACTTCCCCAAACATGCTATTGTGTCACTGTTATAGAACATATGTGGGTAGTAATAGTCCACACATTCCCAGATAATGTCCAACAGCATGCATAGATATCCCCAATAACACAAAACAACAGATGTGCAGCAATCACATAGCAAACAGTAAACATGCATATATGGAACCATAGTGGCCCTTTCAATGGCATGCAGGTGACATTGTCCATAACAGGCCACCAATGATAGTGTCCCCACAGGGAACATGACTACAAACGCATAGCACAAATTGTTGTACAATACAATATATGTCCCAATGGTAGGTATTCTGTAGACATACCTGTTGAGTTGTGTGATCAGATTGTTATTGCAGATATGGTGGATGGGGGGGGGAGACAGAGATGTGTATTAACAACTATGATAATCTTGCTGTATGAGGTCCTCAGACCTGTTTCCATCTTTATGTCTTTCAGTCAATATTTCCAGGGAGAGGCAGCCCATTTATACAGTGGAGGAGAATGATGTCATCATCTCACATCTGGTGCAGCACTACCAGGTGTTGTTCGGCCTAACAGCCCATGATCAGCAGGAGCAGACCACCCTGTGGAATGATTTTGTCCACAGGGAAAATGATGTAGGCCTGCATAACCGCAGTTATGAGCAGGTCCGGCATCGATGCACTGATCTACTTCACCATGCCTGTTGGCGTGCTACTTCAGTCAGGGGGGAGCTTGCAATGGGGGGGGGTCATACAATCCAGCCCCCAACACATGCTGAGGAGCTCTTTGCCAGCCTCGGGGCACCTGCCTGCCTGCACACACAACACCTGATGGAGAGCATAATGGAGCTGGGTGCTACCCACACAATGGCAGAGGAGCATGCAGGTAAGGCCACAGGGCACATCAGTAGACCACTCTTGCATATCCATCTGCATCTGTACAGTTAGATCATGCATATGTGAGATGAAATATATATAGTTTGTTGCTGTGTAGTAGTAATAAACAGATGTGCATAATCTGTAGTATTGTGGCCTTGTACTGTTGATGTACTGTAATCCTGCACCCACCCTGTACCAATGCCACAGCTGTGGCTACTGACATCACATCTTTCACACACTTAAGTAGGTCCCTCTGGTATACCTCCAGGGCAGCAGCCTGTAGCTGGTGAGTATGGTGTTTGTTCAGGTTTGCCAATACACCAGTCATGTTATGGCCATGGTATATTCCATGCACACATTTAACACACCTACCCATAATGCATGCTGTACATGTTCACATATTGTTGCTGTTAACTGCACTGCATCACAGTGGTCACCATGATGGTGTATCTGAAAGGTATGTCAGACTCCTGCAATATAACTAACATCCTGTCATTGCAAAATGTGTGCACAGAGATTAACATAATGGTGTGACAAATGGCCTACAGTAGGGACATGTGTGAAACAGCACCCTTTTACAGTGCTACAACAGTGTATATACCAGCATTACAATGGCAACTGTTACAGATCTACACTGCGGCATATCACAGTACTGCAGTTCACAACCCTTACAACCTGCAATGCGGTCCTAACATGAGCAATGAGCGTGTAATATGGATTTGTATGTTAGGACAGCAAATATGGGGAATACATACCTTCACAAACACTGGAAGCATATGTGTGCACACACTCCAGATAAAGTATATTGGAAGCAGCTGTTGAGGTACTGACAGCCTGCATTCTTCATGAGAATGCACCTTCCAGCAAGTAAACGCCCTCAATGTCACACCAAGAAATGGTCTGCTGTCCAAGACATTTAGGTATCAAATGTGCCCACTTACCTGCAACAGAGGCAGCCATGGCTTGCACACTTCTTACATGCTATGGCGTGGACCCCATACCCAACAGGTAGCACCCAGTAGTTGGACATGTAGCCATACCTCACCATTGCATATACCATGGCAAACAGTGCAGAGAGTCATGTATGTGGAGAGAATGTATGGGACAGGAATAATGTTGGAAATAAACAGATGGCCATCCAAGACAGATGATGTCACATGTAGAAAACTGGTCATGCAGGCTGCCTAGTAACATGCCACAACAGTGAGGGAGTTGCAGGAATGTCTAGCAAATACTAGCTGTGTAGTACCCATGTCAGCAATTGCCTGGACTCTGCATACGTGTGGTCCATGGGTTAGGGTAATCAGATGAAACAGTTGTACCACAGGAAACATCAGCCAGGCCTCTCTACAGGTAGTGTATGCATAATAGAAAAGGTCCCCAAAAGGCATGCATTGCAATGTGTACTGGTGTACAAAGACCACGTTGGAAACCTACAGACAGTATCAAGTAAGATACATGTGCTGTACAACCAACACCTCACCCCATCTCAGGCCCACCATCCCCATCTGTACCTTGCCAGTGCTAGTGTACACCTGTATGTTTGCCATTAATTAGCTGGGACTAGGCTGGTACACATGGTGTTCAGTGCTCAGTGCTTGGGACACTGTAAAATGACACACATATGTAGGCCATAGTTGTCAAGCATCTGCAAAAGGCTGAAAGTGGGGAGGGAGTGTCATCATAACACAACAGTGCACTGCAGTAGGGATCCAAAGGATGCTCTGAATGTTTGTATCTGCACACAGTCAGGGTCAGAAGCTGTGGCAGACATACCCTGACTCCACAGCAATAGTAACAGCAGTGTGTGAACTTCAAAGGATGTGCACATGAGTTGACCTTGCAATCATGCAGAGTTGGAGGACATGTGTAGGGCAGACAGACCAAATACTGGCAAATGCAGATGGTCCATGCTAGTATACCCCTGCCAGGAAGAGTTACTGCTGTAGTACACATAACAGTAGGTGCAACAAACCATCATGATAAGGGTGTGCACACATATGCACCCACAAAGTGTATGCATCTCAATCAGCATCAGCACAGCTAACACATTTGTTTGACACTGCATTTGATTGTACAGGTTATTGTCACATATCAGGTTCATATAATGTTAACATATGCAGTAATGTGGTCCCATGGCATATCAAGGAAGAGGGCATCATATCAATAAGGGTGTATATACTCCCCATAGCCATGGTAAGGTTTGATGGTTTTCAGTGTAATTGTATCGTATTGGCCATACATGCACCGCTGATGATGAGATCTGTAAATCAGACATCAGGCATTCACAAATGACATCTGTCCACATATCATTCCAAGTATGCATCGGACAAACACATAGGGGCTTTGAGCAGCAGATCAGACATAACTGACACAGTAATACACATTCAGCAATGGTGTGTACAACTGTGGGGTATGGTGCACAGTACATGCCAGGGTGCCGAACAGGTGCACAGCGATACTGTGTACATGGGTGCAGTGTGTTCCAGGGGAAGGGGCATCACCTACTAATGCAGCCCAGGCATCACACACATGTATACTGTTGCTAGCATGGATTGACTATAGCTGCACTGCATGCTGTTGAGTAACATATGTCATGCATGTTGACATATGGGTAATGAGAGGTCTGTGTGTAATATCTTCATGCAACCTCTCCTGTAACTGTGTGTGAGTGGGAAGGGTGGGGGTGGGGGTTATTTTGTCTGTAAGTGCAATCTGGTGGAGTGGAGGGGGGTTGATGTATGTAGGATGTGTGTGTGTTTATGTGTGTGTGTGTGTTTGTGTGTGTGTCCATGTATGCACATGTGTTATTGTGGGGTTGTTCATACCTCTCGACTTCCCTTTGAAATCGTGCAGTACATGGACATGGGCAGACACATGAGACACCAGGAATACTTGTCTGACATGTAATCTCAGGACAGCTGATAGTATAATAAGGTCTGTAGCATGGAACATGTATTGGGAGGGAAACTAGACACCAGGTTTACTGTTATAATTGCAATCAGCAGAAAGATGAAAGAATACCCACATATGCAGCACTACAGACACATTGGGGAATTACTAGACAACACCAGTGAGTGTTTCCAAATATTACTGTTGTCCACATAATAAGTTAATAGAGGAACAGATCTTGCATCTACTGAGTAACAGTTACGTATGATACTCCAGTGCGTGACATTAATGAGTGACTGTAGTAGCCCCTAACATACGGAGGCCATGCTTATGATGTCTGGACAAACCCAGGGTGAACACTGGATGGCAGCAGTGATTCTTTGTAAAACCGACTCCAATCAAGTCAAAGAGGTAATGGAGTAACAGGGCTTGTTCTGTGATCACTTGTCTAGGCAATAGGAAGAATGATATGTTAATGGTTGGTATTAATGAGTATAAGTTTCCAAGTGTGCTGCAAGATGGGGAACTTAAGAGAATAAACTTGGGACAGTCTGTAAACTCAACGACAGGTAAGTATTATGGTGGGATGTCAGTGTGTGTGTGTGTGTGTGTGTGTGTGTGTGTGTGTGTGTGTGTGTGTGTGTGTGTGTGTGTGTGTGTGTGTACTGTTAAGCAATGAAGTACAAGTCTTAAAGTGCATTTTTTGTTTTCCCCTCACAGGTGGTGAGGTGGGTCAGGGTCCCTCCTGCAGGCAATCTAATGTTGGTGTACATACAGATACTGAAAATGATGATAGGTGTGTTGAAGCACAGGCAGGGTTGTCAGAGGACAAAACTGCACCATCATTTGACAGCCCCCTGTTATCCATGTCATCCTCGCACACCATCACAGTGCCTATAGATACCCCATCACCACTGGCCATAGCAGAGGGACAGTTGGCAGTTGGTGGCAGTGAACAGGACAGTGTAGAATCTATGGCTGCTGTGTCTGGGCACAGCAGCCATAGCTGGATGTCCAGCAGGGTACCACATAGGCAGATGTACAGGGGTGCTCATTGGAGGGCTGCTGGTCATCGTGCCCCTGGCAGACGTGCCACATCTGGTACCACCAGACGCATGTTTCAGGCTGTCATGGAGGCATAGGCATGTATGAACGGCACACCAGACACAATCTGGGCTACTCATTCAGCTGTAACTGACAACATCAGTGATCTTGCAGGTGCCCTCCTTTATTTTACAGAGGTCATGGATAGACAGTGGGGAGACATGGTGGGATTCATCGACTGTGTATTGTCCATGCTAGAGCATGTGGTGGGAGTGGTGTGATGGCCATGTGAATGTAGCCCAGCAACACCAGCAGCTGGAGGTCAATGTGAATGTGCAAGGACACCAAGCCACTCCTATATAGGCAGTACCAGCCCCAGCACTGCAGGGGGCATTGTCTGCACCACACCACAGCAGGCCATGTGCACGTGGCCCTGACCAGTCCCAGGAGGGACCTGATTCCAGCGGACATATGTCATCATCAGGGGAGAGTACCATATTGTGGCTTGTTCTGGGACATGCCCGTGGAACCCCTGGCAGGCACAGTTGTAGTGTCCATGGCCAGAGGTGGTGAACTGCACACCCTGCCAGGTATGGTCTGCAGCTGTCCAAGAAACACCTGTATAGAGCAGCCACATGGCAGAACTGTGTGCATGCACTCTCACACACAATACAAACACACCTAGGGCAACCCCATACCTACACACACCACATCACCACAGCCACTCACACACATGGAATCAAATGAATGGCTCAGCCTAGTTGCCTGGAAAATCAACAACACACCATGTGCATATGATGATACCTGTGACACATCCCTGTCATCCATAACATCGATGCAAGGACAGGCTAATATAGTTCTGGTGCACATGGTGACTGTACTACAGTTTACCAATGTACTACTGTGTAACATGTTGTCAGCAGTAACGTTTAATGCTTACATGTCAGGAAGTGTAGCTGTCCAGCCATGATGCATTATAGCTGTTATTAACACTGAATGATTGTGGTCTCCATAATGTTATCCGTTTGTGTTGTAGGTATCCATGTGTCGGCAGGAGGATAGTCTGCTGTCATATTTCACAAGGGGTATGGCACTGTGGTGACAACTTGGCTGTGCCATATCCTGGGTACAGATGAACGCATGTCACAAGTCTGTATAACAGTTACTGTCTGTGCCACATGGCCAATAGGTCTGGGACTGGTATACACAGGGGAGTGCATGGTGGCTGCTGTTAGCAGCCCATCTACAGTGGACAATGGTAGTTGTACTGGGTGGTACACACCACATTTCTTTATAACACACACAGAGGTTTTGGTATTGATTCACTACACAGAGAATACTGTACACATGGATGTTATGTACCTGTGCAAGGAACCCATTGTAGCCTATGTAATTCCACCAAGCCAGACTACACAGAACAACACATTGTGGAATAAGCAGTCTGCTAGTTTAATGTCATTGACGATGGTACTGGCAGGGTATATGCCCCCTTCCCCAATGTAGTACAATCCTCACCTCAATAAACATATGTGTGTTAGTGTGGGTGGCACACCCCTACCCTTTGGAGGATGAGAGGTGCTGTAGAACCACAGACAGTGTGATAGACAACTACCTAATCTGTTAACATGAACTGTACAGTATTACAGCTAGCTATGTGAGGGGATACACTCAACAGTAACTGCAATGATGTTGGCTGTGTCCACAACAGCCACACCCAGCTATATATACCAACCCCAGTATTGCTGCACATCTATACAGTGGAGAATAGGCCATTTACACATCTAACACTAGTTGTAATGGAATGTATGTCCACAGGATGATCTCTGTGAAATGTTAACATATGCCATGCAGTTCTTGGACAGATGACCCCCTGGGACATGTATATTCTGTAACCTGAAGTAGATACCTCCACATGCATACACACTCTTACTTGGCAGCACTGGGACTAGACCCAAACCTAGGTATGTAGTGCTACTGATGAGTGTGGCTTTAATTGCACACACCACACAGCTTTCAGGATGAGCTGTGTTCCAGGTTACATGTAAATGCAGAACATCCCCAGGCATGTACAGTATGGTAATGGGGGATGTAATGTTTGATTATGGACAATACATAGTGTGACATACCATCATATAGACATTGACAAACACATAACAGTCAGACACACATCTGAGAGACCTGGGCCTATCAGTGCTAACTATCTTGTCAGTGTGTCCATTGTATTACAGATAGGTTGTACACAGTATAAGCATAACTGGGCTGGATAGTGTTATCAGTTACCTGTATGGTTGATGGTGACAGTGGTCACCATATAGTGGTACATGGGACATGTACCAGGGGTACCATAGTGTAATGACAGTATACCCAACACCCACACCCCACTGTGGATATTGTATGCACTGGAACCCATGATGACACTCTGACATACCGACCATCACGCATTGATCAGGACTGCAGTGCAATCCCTTGTCCATCCCAAGAGTGTAACTACAAGGATATGCATCTAATGCACATGCCACAGGCATAGTAGGGTGATGAATTGTCATGCCTCTCCTACAGTCAGCAACATCACTGTCCCTAATAATGTGTGGCAATGTGTATTGTAATAGGAGTATGTGGCCTCAGAATGCTGTATCCTACATATATACACACATGCACACATGCACACACTTTCCAAATCTCAGTGGGTATCCCATGCCTATCAACCCATTTGTACAACAGTGTTGTGCTGATACTGCAAGGCCCAGGTAGCCCTTAGGGAGAAGAGCTTAACAAGGTTCATGTAATGTCCGGCACAGTAGCAGCCACTTCTAACTATAGCACTGGGTGGTGCGGTGGGTGTGAAGGGCCTCAGGGTGTGATCCATTTGAAGGTGAAAAGCCGAGGTACCAGATCACAATAAACGTCTTACTGGCATGGTGCTGGTCTCTTGAGTGTTTCACTTTATATTCCCAACTACAGGTCTACAAACACACAGACACTGATATTCTCAGTAATGCACAGGTACACATTTGTCTGCACTGGGGTGCATTGCTGCAGGTCTTCATAGGTGTGCACCAGGCTATTGTCCATGGAGAGATGGGAAGTGTAGGGTATGTATGTACAGTGGTATCATGCCACCTGCCATGTGCCAGCAGGCCATCTAGCAACAGACACCACTGGGGTGATCCTCAGGGTGAGAGAGACATGCATCACCAATCATCTGGTTGCCTCTTGCAGAGGGCCGGTGAGGTGCTCCAGTTGACATGTATGCAACATGTATTGCATAACATGGTTAGTGTCTGTCTTGGAGACCTGTACCCAAGCATGTTCTGTTAACTGTGGTAGTGTAGTTGAGGTATTCATGGCATGTAGAAGTAGCCAACTCCAAATCCAGCTCCAGACAAGTGACAAGTGGAGTACCTCAGGGTTCAGTCCTGGGACTGCTCTTGTTTGGCATCTACTTCTCGGAAGTATAAGCCAACACTAAGGGACACTGGTTAACAAAGTTTGCAGATGACTGCAAAGTGGGAGCCATTATTGAATCCCCAAATGATGTGGATATTCTACAAAAGGGCCTTGCAGAAACAGATGCTTGATGCCAGGGCCATGGGCTCAAGCTTAATGTGTATAGTTACCCCTTTGGGAAAAACCATGTACCCATGAATTACCACATAGGTGGCAGTACACTAAACACCAAAAGTGTGATGAGAGACTTAGGGACACAGGTGGACAGTAGTCTCACCTTCGATAACCACATCACCACAACAGTCAAGAAATCCTTCTATGTGGCACACCTCATCACTAAGGGCTTTGTATCAAGAAAAAGGAGGTTATTGTCCCACTGTACTCATCTTTCATTAGACCCATTATAGAGTACAATGCCCTGTTTGGTATGTACCTCACAAGACATCTGCAACAGTTGGAAAGGCCACAGAAATATTTCACTAAAAGAATCACAGGCCTAAAGCAGATGCCCTATACTGACCGTCTAAAACTCCAGCTATACTCAGTGGCATATCATCTACTCAGGGGCAATCTCTGCTTAACATACAAGGCCATGCCAAACCCTGAGCTGTTGGACATGTTCCACTTAAAGAAATCCCAATCTCTTAGAGCCACATGCTCCAGGGATCTAAACCTTGTCATCACAATGAACAAAACATGCTGGAGGGCTAGGTTCCTGACCCAGAGACTCCCCATACTCTGGAATAGACTGTCCATACATGTCAAGCAGAGCTCCTCCTTGGTGCTCTTCAAAAGGAACCCTGATAATGGATGGGAAATAGGAAATTCACAACGAGGATCACATCAGTAGCCCTGCTAGACAGGGGCCCGGGAAAGTAAATATTGTGGAAAGAAATATCCAAGGAATTGTTATGGCTAGACTTGTATAGGCCCTAGGGCCGATAGCCTAGTACCAAGCTATGAACCTATGAACCTATGTGGTGCATACACGGTATGGAGTCCTATCTGTGGCATTTATAACACAACTGGGCAGACATGTCAGTGTCAGTCAAGCATAGATTGCCTGTAGGTATCCAAGATGGATACCTGACATCTGCACATATGTACAGAGGACTGACAGACAGCAGCTAGTCAACTAGTTATGCATTAGGATGAATGTGTTGACAGATAGATGTCTGATACTGATAAGTATGTCATTACTACATGATGGCAGCCCTCACTGACATAAGCTATTCACACAGTAGTCTACAGTTATTTTTCACATGTCAGATCATTATCCAGTAGGAAATATTTAATGAGACACAGCTCACACACCAGGAACACAACAGTGATGACTCAGAGTCCATCTTTGTATGCAGGGGTGTTTGTTTCCAGTACTACAATTAGCAATCTACTCTTATTTGGGAAAGCACTGTCAACAGTAATAACCTAATGATACACTACATGCCAGTGTGACTGCATATAATCTGGGATACTAGCCATGTATGTAACACATTCACATGGATAAGAGTATTGTACAGGCCATATATATGCAAGTGTCCCAGACAGTAGACTCACAACCCTTGCTACTGTAATGACAGCACATAGATGCATATTATGTATATGGCATTACATACACTTATTACAGATGTCATTACCCTGCTATGTTATCAGACTGCAATGTAAGAACTGGTTACCTGGGCTGAGCCATGCTTAGCAGGTGTGAGCATTGCTGCAGTATAACAGCTGAGCACATTTGCGCACTGGTAAGCGAAGCCTATATGGTGTAAGCACCCATATGTTTAACTGTAAGTTAACACCGTTTAGCTTCACACAAACCCATACAAACATGATTAAACCTGCTCAAAACTCCCTTAACCACTCTGTATCCAACAGCCCTTGTTCTGCCCAGCAACACAATAAACAGCCTTGCAGGACTTGAACCCAGGACCCTGTACACTATAGTCACAGCAGCTAACCACTACACCATGGCAGCTGTGAAGACAGTTGTTTTTCCAATATATCTGTCAGTACACATATTGCATAGTATTGAACAATTGCTGTGACTTCTACAATTGTGTAGTACATGTTAATGATATTACTGTTGCATCACATATGTTATTATATCTAAATATACACATATCAGATAAATATGGTGTGATACATCTGGGAAGGTATACTCAACAGAAATGTTTATACATATGATATTTTATATATATATATATATATATATATATATATATATATATGTATATATATATATATATATATATATATATATATATATATATATATATATATATATATATATATATATATATATATATATATATATATACATATGTATATATGTAGACATATATAGATGTGCATATGTATATATATATATATATATATATATATATATATATGTGTGTGTGTGTGTGTGTGTGTGTGTGTGTATATATATATATATATATATATATATATATATATATATATATATATATATACATATATATATATATGTATGTTATGTGGTGTATATATATAGGTATATGGATGTATATATATATATATATATATATATCTATATATATATATATATATATATATATATATATATATATATACATATGTTTACATGTCCAGAACATGCAGTGGAGTCATACCTCAGCACCAATAGTTTCAACCTTTTAGTGCAAGGGAATGTCATGTACATGTTGCAGGTATATATGTAGACCATTGCTACTGTAACAGGGGTTATCCTAACAGAAATGTTGTGTGTGGGAGGTCACATCTGCTATTGACATGTACGCCATCAGTTACTGACAGACATCCTAAGGTGATCATAGTACAGTACCACTGATATCACAGTAAAGGTCCTGTGGAATACAGCAGAGATATGACCAATAAATGTGGACAGTCTGACACACTCTGGTCAGTCCAGAGATATACACAGAACCCCTTAGTGAAGACATGTGGACCAAGCCTGACAATGTGAATGTTAACAGCCATATAAATGGGTATATCACGTAAATACTGGAATACATATGCCCACACAATTTATGCATTCACACACTCCTGTCTGTCCTGACACATAATAACCGGTGCTGCAGAGGTCACATGGTCACATACTGTCCACTAGTTAGTGACATGCATCTATACAGCATCCCACTGCTTTGTCAGAAATACATGAGAGTTATGGTGGCCCAGCAGCAGTACATCTGACAAATATCTGGATGTAACATCACACTGGGTAAGTACACTAAGCTGCTAGACATGTAACAAAGCACTGTGCAAACTACAGGTAGACTGCCACAACACTGGCCTACATTTCTTATGGGAGAATACACATGTACCTGAAAATATAGCAGGCTCTACAGGCATGTCACAGCACAGAGTAACAGACACCTTTGTGAAAGTGCATACCCACAACCAATGTGAACACAGCCACAGCCACCTATGGTAAGTGAGCTTAATATTACAGTATATGGACTGTCTGATCAACACCATCCTCATATGTGCCACTCACACACTAACCCTACATATACTGGGCAATTACACAGTGTGGCCCGATGCCTGTCTATGGTATGGGACATGTGCATGCTTGGCCTTACAAAAATGTAAGCCGATAGGTTACCATACACTGGAACAGCATGTAACATCAGCTAGAACACGACCAAGAACAATGACATCTACCACAGTCTGTTGACAGGCCAAGGTACATATTCGCAATACACACACTGTCGACAATCACCATAAGTACACAGACCTCACTACTGTACACACTACCAAAGAATGCCCAGGTTATGTCCTTAAATATAATCCCTACTATACACAACATGTCTAGCAGTCCGATATCTCACTGGCTTTTATCAGGTATGATGTCAATAAATAATGGTGTACAGAACATATGCACCTCTTACTGCATGACATATGTACAAAGATTGACAGACTTATGGATGGAGGCACAAACACAATATTGACATGTTGCTGTGATAACCTCATACATTTATTGTTGTAACAGGGTTTGCAGTGACAAATATCCTATGAGGGATATGAATTCAGTAACTTTCATGGCTGTCACCTTGTATTGACTGCAGTTTTCAGACTATGCTTCTGTAGTTCTAAGATAGGCAATCTGTGAGTAACACAAAACACATAATACTCCAAACAATGGCCAGTCTGCAGATAACCCTACAGGTGGGAGTTTCCTCAAACACATAACACTGTCATGAAGGGTATTAAAATCATGTAGACCAGCCATATCCACACAAACCCTGTTAAACCAACATTACTCCAAATGAGGAAGAGCAAAACTTACATTCTGTAGTCATGTCTGGAACATCCCTCTCCTGTTTGCTGGCCTGTCTCAACAGTGTATGTTGTTAGAGGTATATCCCACTACCATCTGTGAAGCTGTTTGCCAAACACCGACATGAAGTCCTGCTCACAGTGAATGAAAAGGGCCAACAGCCACATGATGTTCCTAATTATAGGAGTGTGCTTCCATGCATTTGGCTATGGGAATGTTACCACAGCTATTCCGCATGCAATCCGTTAGTGGAGGACTGCAATTTGTGCACAGGCCATCAGCTGATCATGAGCATCACTTACAAAACACAAGCTGCTGCCTAAGCAAAGCAGGTGTACTTCTCCACATCCACGTGAGGGGAAGTGAGAGAAACAGAGGCAAAGTAAGACATGGAGGGGGTAGGAGAGTAAAAGCTAAGCATGTTTGTAGCCCAAATCATGTGACTAGAATAGCAACTAATAAAATATGCAAATCAGATGTTAAAGTGCCAACAGCAATTCATTCATTCAATGAAATTATACAATGTCTAATAACCCACAAAATTGTACTAAATAATGTAAAAACATGTGCTTAAATTACAACTCGTAATAAAGCATGTATGACTGTTTTATAAAGCTACAAACAAGCTTAAAAAACTTAAAAACAGTCTTAAAACCTTTTTTTTATGTCTAAAAATTCTATTAAGAATTATTGGTTTCTAAGACCTCTGTTAATCATATAAAAAGTTAATCAAAGTTTGAAACATCCACTCAAAACAAAATGCTGTCCAAAATAACTGGCAATGAACAACCCATCTAAAATTTTTTTTATAATGAACAAAATCATAACTTGGCCCTCCTTAGTTTCAAAACACTCATAATACTAATACTGTCATTTAAACCAGGAGGCTTAGTTGCATTCAACTTGAGCTGCCACAACAGTTCCTTGTATTCAAGTCGGGTTTCCCAATCACCCCCTCTACTGTCATGTAGGACTTGCTCTAGGATTAAAAATTTAAGTTGCATATTAGGGCATGTGCTAAGATGCTTAAAGAAAGCATTGTTTTCCTTTTTCTTGGAAACATCATAAAGATGCTCATATATCCTTCTCCTAAGGGTTCTCTCAGTTTTACCTATGTAAAAACTGGAGCATTGAGTACAAAAACCTAAATAGACAACTCCTTTTGTACCACAGTTGTAATGGTGTTCAGCCCTGAATTTAAACCTCCTAGAGGGAATGAAAAACGAACTGTCATTATGCACATAAGGGCATTGCTTACATGAACCACACTTATACGTTCCAAGTTTCGAATAAACCCTTTTGTTGTCCACACCAGGTCTGATCTCAAAGAGACCCTTGAGGTTCGTGTCCCTTTTCCTAATAAAATGGAGATGCTCCTTAACAATCTGTTTGAAATCATCATGCTGTACCAAAATTGGCCAATATTTTTTAATTGATTGTTCAATTTTTAAGGAATCACCAGAAAAGGTATACACAAAACTGTTTTGGTATTCAATCTGTTCCGATGGTTTTGAAAGAATGCCAACAGATGCCCCCTTACCTAACAGAGGGCAGTAAATAGCCTCCCTACCAGCAGTAACCTCCTCAGCCAAATTACTTACTAAGTGTGCTGGGTAACCCCTTTCATCAAAAAGTTGCTTTAGCAAGTTAATCTCTTCAAGAAAAAGCTCCATTGTGCTACACATCCTTGAAGCACGTATAAGTTGACCCTTCACAATACCCTTCGTCTGGTGGAAGGGGTGGCCACTGTTGAAATGTAGGTAGGAATTAGAAAAGGAGTTTTTTCTATATATCTTAGATTGGAAAGTATCATTACTGACATCTTTAAGAAGGGCAACATCAAGATAATGCAAATAATCATTATTTACTTTGTAAGTAAAAGATAGAAAGGGAGTGGTAGAATTGATGTAAACCATAAAGTCTAAGAATTGATCTAAAGAGCCATCCCATAACAAACAAATGTCATCCAGGTACCGTTTATAGTGGATGATATGTTGAACCCAATGCGTGGAAAAAACAAATTTGTTTTCCCAGTGTTGTAACACTATGTTTACATAACTAGAAGCACAAGCCATGCCCATTGCTACACCCTTTTTCTGTTTGTAAGTGTCACCCTTAAAATAGATGAAATTGTTTTCTAGGACAGTCTCCATAAATTCAGCCAGTAAACCAATTGTGTTAGACCCTAACCCAGATTCAGCAGCCAGAATATTGTTGAACCATTCCAGCCCTACAGCATGAGGGATACTGGGGAATAATTCAACTATGTCAATAGTGGCCATTAAAAGCTCTGGTTTATAGAGATTTTGCTGGATGCCTGAGAGAAAGTCCCATGAATCTTTGCAAACATGAGGTAAAGTGAAAGCAAATTTGTTGATGGTAAAATCAATGAATTTTTCTAAGGGCTCTGTTATTCCCCCAGCTCCTGAGACAATAGGTCTAAAGTTCAAAGGGTCTAAGCCCTTGTGTGTCTTGGGAATTCCAAAAATTGTAGGTATCCTTGGGTTTCTAACATAGAGATAATTATATAGTTTTTCATTTATCACACCCTGTAATAAATGATGCATGAGTAAATAAGAAATTTTAGAATGTGCTAAATTCAATTCATTCCTAGAAACCAGTTCATAATGCTCAGTATCCTGCAACATATTGTGAATGTGGGTGTCGTATATCATGTTATACATTAAAACTACGCTTCCACCCTTATCTGGCTTCATCACCTGAATGTCTTCATCACCAAGCCTCTTGATTAACTGACCAAGTTCTGGTCTAAAATTAACCGATGGTGTGTGAGACCTGTTCAAACAAAAGTCTCTTAAATCTGCCTCCACCAAACCTTCAAATAATTTTAACAGTGGGTTTAAGGGTGGGTTAAATGTGCTAGGCCTAGAAAGCCCTTCATTAGTCTGAGATTGACCTTTAATTTATAGATTTTTACGACATAAAAAGATTTTTTTAAGACTGTTTTTAAGTTTTTAAGCTTGTTTGTAGCTTTATAAAACAGTCATACATGCTTTATTACGAGTTGTAATTTAAACACGTTTTTACATTTTTTAGTACAATTTTGTGGGTTATTAGACATTGTATAATTTCATTGAATGAATGAATTGCTGTTGGCACTTGAACATCTGATTTGCATATTTTATTAGTTGCTATTCTAGTCACATGATTTGGGCTAGAAAGTACTTAAGCCTTGAATTTTTAATCATGGTTCATCTTGAAAAAGCCTGGTATGCCTCCAGGCGAAAGCGCTTCATGTGGAATTTTTTATCATTTCATTAAAACAGAGTTTTATTTAAGTCATTTTGAATTTTTTGTTCCTGTTGAGCCTTTGGATATATCATTTTGTTCTTGGTCTGGTTCGGATCTAATTTGGTTTTGGTTTTCTGGTTTTACTGATCCATGGCTGAAGGAACTGAACAATCTAGTCTCTCTGACACACCATTATTGTTAAGGGACGAAACTGATGATGCACCAGTTACGCGTGGTGAATTTAAACAGATTTTGTTTCTTTTAACACAATTGACTAAGTCCCTAAACTCTGAATCCACAAGTTCTGGGACTTCATTGCCTGGTAACCAACAAAATGGACTAGGTTTATTTGCTACAGCAGCTATGGGACTTAACAACAGAGTTTCCCCAACAGCGGAAGTTCCTGGCGGGATTTTATTGGGCTACACCGATCCACAGGAGCAGCAATTGCACCCGGTCAGCGCCTGCAATGCTAAGAGTAATTCTGTGAAAAAAGATTTCAGTTTTACTTCATGGACTGAAAAACAATTTCAATTCAAACAAGGTACTGTTACTGTTAACAACAGCACGAGTAGTTGTGCTGAACATGGCTTTAAAACTTTCAATGACAAGTTGTATGCATTTAAGAGCACGCAATTAGAAATAGATTATTTGAAAGAATGTTTGCATGTGCAGCGTGTCCCGAAGGGGTTACGCTGCTACA
>NC_056735.1:1075394093-1075559093 GCF_019279795.1 Protopterus annectens
GCTTCACAGGTAAACGCCCCTGCTCAGAGAAATATAAAAAATTTTGTAAAACAACCAAGTACTGAGCAGGAGTGAGAGTGAGAAAATAACAGAAGATAACAATCCAAGATGTAAAATCCACGTAGTTTATTGCAGACAAGAACAAACGGATAAGCGCTTTCACTGTATCAGCTTCTTCAGATCCATGAAACAAACCTCCTAACACAAACTAGTTATATATTAAAAACCTGTGAAGCAGCAATTTGTCAGACTTTTTTATTTGCACTTTTGTTTTGCTGCTGTCAGGAGTGAGTTTATTGCTGGATCATGGCCAGTATTGAGTTGGATTATACTCCTAGAGGTGAAGACCATAGGAAAGAGGCACTTCAGTCGAGGGTTCAACAATATTTAAAAGGTACTGTTAACGCTTCCTGGTATTTTGAGAGTGTTGCTGTATCTGATGATGTCACAGAGGTGACGGTGAACACTGAGAAGCTGCACAGGCTTTTTGATGCTATGGAGAAGGACTTTATGAAGTTAAAACATTTCCAAACGCAACGATTACATTTCCAGTTCTGTTTGGATAGGAATATTATTCCCAGAGGGCTTTGTGTGTTTACGATGCCAAGTCAGGGGAGAGAGTATCCAGATTTGCTTGCACAGTGGCAACGTTTGAATATCGAGGTAAGCAGGAAATATCTGCAGCTCCTCATTGACTTTTTTTGTCCAGAGGAAGCTAAGTTAACTGACAGTATTAATATGACACAACAAGTGCTCTTTGGTGAATTCCCTAGTGAAGTAGTACAACCACTCTTCGAGAATGTATTGGACAGTGTGTTAGCATTTGAATCTAAACTACTTCAACAGAAAAGGCATAAGGCTACTAGGAACATTACGGATTTTAAACTGGGCCATGTGTTTATGTGGCCCAGAAATGGTAATAATACCATTACTCCCTCTACTGTTTATACAAATAGGAGGCATGGTTCTGATAAGTTTGACCATGACCCTATTACTAAGGACAATAATAATGTGAACATTAATGTAAATACTAGGACTTTGGAAGCTGAAGTTGTTGGTACTGTGACTAAATGTAATAATGTTGTTAATACAGTCTCATAGGTCTGAAGTTTGTATAGAGAACACTACAGGAAAAGATGTTGGTGGTCCCCTGATTAGAGGGGAATCACTTGTCAAAGAAGCCTTTGTGCATGATTATAATGATTCTAATGATGTCATACATATTATACATCCTAGTATGCAGCCAGGCACCAATCTATATCCTGAAGTGCACATTAATAAGGATAAACCCACATCTTTGGCTGGCAAATCTGAAGTTGTGGTGAGACCAAAGATAAGGGCAGAGCAAGTACATTCAAGTAGTAATATTAGCCCTGATTTGTCTTTTCCTCTACCTACATGCCTGGAGAAAGGCCCACGGAGGTCACGCTCCATGAGTCGAGGTAGACAGAAAAGAAAGTCTTCAGGGGAACCCTTATCCCATCAGACCCTGAAAAAGATGTGGACCAACAAACATTAGTTCACAATATATCTCAAGTGATACTTAGTATTGACGACATTAGGCTGTTGAGTAAAGGGTTGAATTGTATTCCAAAGACACAGAGTAGGTTAACGGATACTATTACAGACCTTAAATTGTTTTGCAGGAATGTTACGTTAAAATATACGTTTAAGGGTTCTAGTAATGAATCAGCTGATAATAGGGAGTTCATATTTAAGAATTTGAGTGAGTTTGTGCCCACCAATCATCCTTTGGTTGAGGCTTTCTTAAAACTAACGGAAGATGAATTATATAGCTTTTACGATACCAAGAAAGATAGGAGACCCATGAGGTCTGATAACCTTACCTATAAGGAGAGGTTAAGCTTAAAGAAATTACAAGATGACTCCTCCATCATTATAAGGCCAGCAGACAAGGGTGGTAGGATTGTTGTTATGGATACTTCACATTATAACACAACCATGGAAATGATGTTGCTTGATAAGTTTTATGAAGTGATTACAGTGGATGATGTTAATGATATTATCAGGTATGTTGGCTATACACTTTTGGATATTTTTAAGAGTAATTTAATAGGGAAGGAGTTATATGAATACCTTTGCATCAGGGTGCCTGTTATTCCTGTGATACATGGGCTACCCAAGATACATAAAGACCCTAAAAACCCACCCATGAGACCAATTGTTTCTGGTCGTGGGTGGGTAACTGAGCATCTATCTGTCTTTATAGAAAAACATTTAAGGCAAGTTTTGAATAATAATACTTTTGTATTACGAGACTCTAAGCAGTTCTTAATAGACCTCTATGAATGTATTAAACAACAAGGAACTGTTGCGGACTGTATATTTGTAACCTTTGATGTGCAGTCCCTTTTTACAGTTATACCGAATGGGCTAGGACTTACCTATGTTTCAGAATATTTAAAGGAGCATAGTGACTACTTGGATGTTAAGATTGACTTGATAACACACTTTCTAGAACTGGTTCTTGAAAATAACTTATTTATGTTCAGAGATGTTATTTACAGGCAATGTGATGGCGTAGCCATGGGCACACCTTGTGCGAACAGCTACGCTAACATATTTCTAGCCCATTGGGAGGAACATGTGTTGTTTTGTCAAACATTGTTCAGGGAGCATGTAGTATTTTATCGGCGGTTTGTGGATGACCTTTTTGTTTTATGGAAAGGGACATTGGCACAGTTGCAATCTATGTATACAATGATGAACAATCTAACTACCTTCCTCAAGTTTACTATGCATTTCTCTGAGCATAAGATTGAATTTTTGGATCTGTTTGTTGAAAGGTTACCAGATGATATTATCAACGCAGGGGGTTTTCGTAAGACCTGTCACTGTAACTCATTACTTATGAGAACGAGCATGCATCAACCATTCATATTTAGGAATATTATGAAAGGACAGGCAATTAGGGCCTCAAGGTTAAACCCTACGGCTATAGGGTTTACCAATGAATTAGATAACCTGACAAGGAGGTTAACAGAAAGGGGGTATAATGTGAACGAGGTCAACCACCATCTGGATGAAGTACACAATCTACATTTGACTGTAGCCAGTCCTTATTTTGGACCCATATATCCTAGTGTTGCTGGGGATAAAAAGATTGATCGCTGTGTTAAGTTCTCCACAACTTTTTTATCAGATCAGTTTGAAATCAGGGAGATTGTCAGTAAGTTTTGGGGTGTCCTGCAGGTCGATGATGACCTTAGGCAGATAGTAGGTGAAGCTCCACATTTTCTTTTTAGGAATAAGAACAACTTGAAAAGGATGTTGTGCTATCCAAGACATGATAGACATCCTAAAAAGGTAGGATGTACCCGACCCTGTGGTCACTGCAACTTTTGCCCTTTTATAGACAGCAATGTGGAGTTTTTTCATCCTGATCTGAGAAGAGTTTTTTATACTAAAGTGGAGGTGAATTGTATGACCGTACATGTCATCTATTTGGCAGTGTGTCAGTTGTGTTCCTCTTTCTACGTGGGTAAGACCAACCACCCACTCAGAGATAGGATGAGAGAGCCTAATTACCACATTAGGAAGGGTACGTTGCATAATGCTTTAGCTAAACACGTGGTCACGCATGGTCATGACCATAAGTTTTTGTTTAGAGTGTTAGAGGTCATCACCTCAAATCAGAGGGGTGGTGATGTTAGGATATACACTGAAGGAAAAGAGAGTGACTGGATAACACTTTTAAGGGCTGACAGGGGACTGGGTTTAAATGAAAGGGCATCCATAAAACCTAGCCTAAGGCAGCACAGGCATGTAAAGTGACTATTTGTAATTACTTATATGCGTATGCCTACATTATGTCCTTATGTCTCAAAGTTTTTTATGTATTTATATATACCATTTTTTCATGTATTAGTTTATGTGTTTTGGAAAATCTTTTATATATTCTATGGAGTGTTTAAAGTCAAAGTTATTTTATGCATTTATATTCTTGTAGTGAGCTTTTTTTTTTTTTCTGTTCTTTGCAGTTTGCTATGCCTTTAAATAGAGGTTTGTGTTGGATCATCTTCTTGATAGGTTAATTATTTAATTGTCTCAGTGTGCTTTTAATATATAACTAGTTTGTGTTAGGAGGTTTGTTTCATGGATCTGAAGAAGCTGATATAATGAAAGCGCTTATCCTTTTGTTCTTGTCTGCAATAAACTACGTGGATTTTACATCTTGGATTGTTATCTTCTGTTATTTTCTCATTCTCACTCCTGCTCAGTACTTGGTTGTTTTACATACATTTTTATGTATTCTTTAATACAATTCATTAATTTTGCAAATAATATGGCATCTTTGAAAATATTACTGATTCAAAAATATATGAAACTAGCTTGCTGCAGAACAAAATGAATAATGACAGTCTAATGGGGTCATATGTAAGGACTAGGCCAGTTGCCCTTTGGATCATTTTCAGCCTAGCTAACTTCCCTTTTTGTGCTCAAATTAACCTCTTCAGTTTAGTTACAGATTGGCCTTATCCATCTAATGGTTGATAATTATATATTGCCTCTAATGAGAATAACTGTGATCATACCACAGGTAATGTGAGGGGACCCATGCATGGGATAAAGCATTTAGAAGCTTTCTCTGTTCATTAGTAGTACAGGGACCAGTCCTGGGGTAAATCTTCTGTTATCTATCCCAAGAAACCCCCTGACCTGACTAGCATGTTGAACTTCTACAGTTCAAACAGACAACTTCGGCCCTCCAATAAAGCCTCAATCAAAACCATCACATGCAAAAACAGCTCCGGGGAATCACTATTTGCCCAGGAAATAGCAAAAATATGGAACAACCTTCCCCCTGACCTCAGACTACAAAACTCCACACCCTCCTTCAAATGCCTACTTAAAACATACCTCTTCAGCAGCCATCTATGCAACTGTAATTCACCCCCTGAAGCCTCATCCACTAACTATTTCTACAGCCCATCTGTCCTGGGCAACAAAAACAACACACTCTAACTATACCTATCCATGTGTGAGCAATAACGTATATATGAGTGCATGTACATGTGTGGGTATATATATATATATATATATATATATATATATATATATATATATATATATATATATGCTCTTACAAGTATATTTGCTTGAATGTACATATGGAAACGTAAACATTTATATTCTCTTATTCATTTCTGAAATATCTTGCAATGCTCTACCAGGTTCTTATCTACTCTCATTGTATATTTTGTACACTTGTATTTTCAACCAAAAGGGGGAAATATCCTCTTATTGGATACTAACTACTGTAAAGTCTTTATGTCTTTTTTGTAAATTATTCTTCTCTCTGTAAACTTATGGAGTTTTTCTTCCCAGGACTCTGCTGAAAACGGATACTTGTTGTCCAGTCGGATTATCCTGACAAACAAATGTTAAATAAATTAAATAAATAAATAATTATACCCATAGATCCAAGTTGCACTTAAATATGGACAGGAATGAGCTTTGCTTTATGTGGAAGGGGTATGATTTTACAATATAGCTAATGGTATAATATTTAAGAAGACCATTTTCTCAAAATCAGGGCAGTTTTACTGCAAGACAAAAACTCCCAAATGTGACTACAGCATTGAAGATCAACAGTGCTTAAGTAACTCTGCTGGATGGACAGGGGAATATACAAACAATATGAAAGTTATCAGCATGTATTTTTACAGTCAACTGGGTCACAGCATTTTCAAGTACATGTATTTCTATATAGGGAGGTACAGAAAGATGTTGAGGTAATAAGGTAAGGTAAAATGAATTAGTACATTGTTTTTCCAATTTTGGTAATAAATAAGTTAAACAAAAAGTCAAAGGCAGTTGTCTTGAATTTCAGTAGCATAAAATAGAAAAATAAACTCTTTATTGAAAAAGAGTCAGTGATGCATAGACATGATCCAAGCATTTCAGTATTAGGGTCACTAGTAATACAGAAGAATGAAGTCAGTATCATACTAAACATTATCCCCCAATATTCATGCAGTCAGCAATTTGTTTAGGGATCAGGATGGCTACCTCTGTTGTGTAATTCTGACAATAGTTGCCTTTAATCCCCACAATGTGTGTGTGTGTGTGTGTGTGTGTGCACGTGTGTGTGTGTGTATGTGTGCGTGTGTGTGTGTGTGTGTGTGTGTGTGTGTGTGTGTGTGTGTGTGTGTGTGTGTGTGTGTGTGCGCGTGTGTTCATGTAAGTCCATGCAAGTAAACACGTGCTTATGAGTATTACACAAACCAGTAGAAGCAGTCTAATCAGAAAGACTACTTATTTCTTTATTTTACAGGAAACTATTGTTTTTTCTGTTGCTTACAAATGCTATTCAGTTTTATTTATTGTATTTATTTTGCTAGAAGTCCAGTTTGTATGAAGAATAGCATATTCTAATATATGCATCTGAAATGCATGGATGTGTTTTGAAAATAGTACTGATGGCATTATTTAAGTGTGGTAAATTTCATACTTACTCAGATATTTCGGTGAATCTTGAATTGCTTATGAAGTTGGTTCCATTTAACCAATAAGGCAGTTCTGCAGTTTCACCAGTATAAACTGTGCAGTTTATCTGTATTCCCTTCCCTGTTAGAACATACAGAACAGTATGTGTTAGATGAAAAAAAGGGTGTAAGGACACATTGCTGCAACTCAGTAATTTTATATACTATGACATTCTTTTGAGATAAGATGAATGATGAGATAAACAGTACATAGCTTCATATTCCCCACTTCACTGAAGAGCATATTATGTCACTTTTACTTATTTATTTTTTATTTATTTATATTTCTTTACTGGGGTAGTGCACTGATCAATATTGACCAGTTTTAGGCCTAGCTCACGTGAAATACAAAACATTTCATAAATAAAAAAATATGAAAATGAAAACAATAACAGAATAGTTTAGAAAAATTATATAGAAAAAATACACATTACAGTGAACAAGCGCACTGCAATATGCAATCATTTAAAGTGTAATGTACAATACATACATTAATTTAAAAAGTGTGTCAATCTTCAATGAATCTTGAGAGAGGAGAAGAGACTCAGAAAGAAGATTGGTTCGATGATATGCCCTGTGTTGAAGCAGGAGCAATTGACTTGGATGAAGAAACATTTTTTAGTTACATCCAATAGTTGGAATAAGTGTTGATTTCTTTAATGCCGATAGGAAGATCTTGTCAAAGAGCAGGTGCCTGAGAGGAAAAAGTATGTGCAGTGATGTGGAGTTTGGTTCTAGGGGTAATGAGAGTTGGTGTGAGTTGTGCCTCAGGTTATACGTGGAGTTTTTTTCATAAGTCTATCTGCAAGGAGAGTAAATGTGTGGAGATGAAGTAGTTAGTAGAGCTGAGATCCTAAAAGTAGGTAAGATCTTTATTATATGGGCTTTTTTCTAGGGTGCTACAGTGATGCTCATATAGAGGTAATTTGCAATGAATAAGCAGATGCTTTTAGAGGTAGTCTGGAGTGTGCCTATGTTTTTCATGGAGGCAGAAGCAAAAAATGTGGAGACCATATTCTAAATGAAAAGGAAAACTCCTGTGTTAATGGCTGTTCTAGCTGGCTGGGATAGAAAATTATCTTTTTGGCCCAGAAGAGAAGGGATTTCTCATTTTGTCTATGTCAAAATGGAAGTTTAGTGACTGATCAAGCCATATTCCTAGATATTTAAACATATTTCACTTCACTAAATTATCTTTTTACTCAATGATTTCCAAACAAGCACTGGTTTGTATAGCTTACAAAGAAGAAAGCAGAGATCACAGACCTTGGTGTTGCCATCAGTTATAGCTAGGAAATAAATTAGTATATTATTAATAAAGTATATACCTGCTGAGAACCTTGCCCATGCGTTACTTTTGTTTACTGTTCGTGTACTTGATAAGGCAAACTAGGTATGCATAACTGTAAAGACAACACTCAAAGGGTCCAGGTACAGTCCAAAAATTATTTAATTAAGCACTTTCATCTCACAAAAGTTCGGAGATGTCTTCAAAATAATCACAACATGTAAAACCATTTTTAAAAATATGAATGTACCTGGACCCTTTGAGTGTTGCCTTTACATTTTTGTTCTTGGCATTTTGTGTGGCTAGGCTTGTAAGGGCCTCAGGGCCAATAGCCTAGTAACTTCATATGGTCCTTCCTATGATCCTTACTTCCTAACTTCCTGTAAAACTGTGCATGCATGCCTGTACCTCCATGACAATTGTTTTTCTTAAATGAGAAAATCTCAAAATTGTATAGTAAATTGATAGATCTGGGAGGGCTCTAATGAATCCTGTGTAATATAACATATTTCCTGTTCCTTCCTTACATTGTCAGGTATGCTGCATCTATTGTTTTCATAAACATTATACACTCTGTTCAGAAAATTTCAGCATTTGTACTATATTGGTGTTACAGGTCCTAGAAATAATTTAAAAATGTTCTTTTTCAGCAGAAGTGACAACAATAGTGAAAACTAATAAGGTCAAATTGATAACTCATAAAACTGAAAGAAGGCAATAGTCTTAGTAAAATATTGCTTAAAATGTCACAAAACAAGTAGTGTTTCTTTTGCAGATGGAGTATCATTTCACTGCTATGTTTCATAACAAAAATTAGTGAAGTAAAGGTTATTTTTTCTCACATAAATATAAACATATCTGACCAAAAATGCAATAGAACTAATATACCAGGACAGATATTCTGCAGCATGGTTATTACAAGGTTAGACATAGCAAACTATTATTTTATGACAACATGTACTTTTTAATGCATTCATATTCCAGTAATATTTAATCATGGGCTTCCTTAAGGAAAATGCATAACCATCTATCACAGTCGTGGATGCAGTCATTACAAATAATAAAGCATTTAATGAGGTCCTTACAATTAATATCCTATCTCTCTTTACATTCCGCCAGGAGACAATATACCAATACTTGAAGAAATCCTCTCCTGGCTCTCAACAAACATTAATAATGAAACTATAATCATGGGAGATACCAATATTAACTCGTCCTCCATTCAGTCCTCAACTCACTCCCTTAACATCAACCTATACAACTACTCTCAACTCATCAATTCCATCACTAGACCATGCAAAGACTTCACCAGTGGCAACATCCTAGAATGGATTCTAGTCTCCCACCCTCACTACTACCCAGACAGCAGAACCATACCTGACTCCCTCAATGACCACCTTCCTATCTTCTCTAGACGTCTTCCTTCTCCCTTACAAGTCACTCATAATTACATTACTATCCGTTGCCATAAAAACGTTAACTCTAAAGCTTTCTGCAACTCCCTACAAACACTTAACTGGTACCCCTTAAAAACTCTACCCCTTGAAGATGCAATCACTCACTTTAACACCACATTCCTAAACCTTCTAGATACCCATGCTCCTTTAAAAACCAAAAGAATAAAAAAAAAATCCACCCCCTGGTTAACTACAAACACCCTTGCCACCATGCGACTTAGAGACAAAGCCTGGACACAATATCAAAAGAACAAATCTACACCTTCCCTCAATGAATACAAAACTCTTCGTAACTCAGTTAAAAAAGTTATCTCTGCAGACCATCACAACTACTTCACCCGACTCCAAAGTAACCAAAAACTAACCCTCAAAAATTCTGGAGGGGTATAACTAACCTCTTAAAACCCGGGACCACCGAAAACCCTATCCCTTGCCGAAATGTAGATGACACAGATCTTGCTACCCAATTAAATTCCTTCTTCATAGACTCTATTTCCAAACTCACCTTCTCTTTCCCAAATAACAACCCTTCTCCTACCTCCACTTTTTCTCAGACTTTTCCCACCTCTCCTCCTGCTTCTCCCCCTCCAACTTCTCCCACTTCTCCCCAGACTTCCTCCCTTCCAACTTCTCCCACCCCTCATCATGCTTCTCCCCATCCAAATTTTCCCACTCACTCCACTCCCCCATCATTTTTCATTAAACCTATTCCTACATCCACCATAAAACTCCTAAAAAAACTAAAACTGTGCACCAATGCCCCTGATGACATTCCCTCTTACTTCCTTAGCATAGCTGCAGAAGCCATTGCCCTCTCTGTCAGTATACTAATTAACCGCTCCATCCAAGAAAGTATTGTTCCTCAAATCTGGAAAAAAGCCTACATCATTCCCCTACATAAAGGTGGTACCAACACCAATATTACCAATTTCCGTCCCATCGCCATCCTCTCTCCCATTTCAAAAGTCCTAGGAAAAATGTATCCATCTACAACTACTTCCCCATCTCCTGGACAACAGTCTATTAACTCCCACAGAGCATGGATTCAGACCCCATCATAGTACTATGACTGCCCTCCTATCCTTCCTTGAAACTGTAAATAAAGCAAGAGATTCTGGCCTCACTGTATCTGCCATCGTACTCGATCTCTCTAAAGCCCTCAACACTATCTCTCATAACCTACTTCTTACTAAGTTATCTAAACTAAACCTTTCCCCCTCTTCCCTCTATTGGTTCACTAGCTATCTCTCCAATAGGCAACAAGCCGTCAAGTGGAAAAAAAACACCTCCTCCTTCCTCAACACCCCTACAGGTGTTCCACAATGTTCTATTTTAGGCCCCCTCCTCTTCAACATATTCATTAATGACTTTTACCACTCTATCCCCCTTGCAAACATTACTCAATATGCTGATGACTCCACAATCATCTGTGCTGCCTCATCCATCCCAACTCTTCTAAAACTTACTCAAGATGCCTTCACCACCACAGAACAATGGATGAAAGACAACCATCTTGCACTCAATGCTGTTAAAACTAAACTTATGATATTTACCCCCTCCAAAACAAATCACTATGATAAATCTCTATTCTCCATCATCAGACAAAATAACATACCTCTTGAGCTGGTATCTGAAGCTAAACTACTAGGGGTCCAAATTGATGACAAACTCAAATTCAACTCACACCTACTACTAAATATAAAAAAAACTCACCTAAAACTGGGCATGCTCTACCGTCACAATCGGTTCCTTACCTCAACTACCAAATTTACTCTCTCTACCACATTTCTCCTTCTCTCCCTTCTCTGTGGTGCCCCTCTTCTTACAAACCTACAATCTTCTCTGAAAACCAAACTGCCCTCTTGTTACAATAAAATAGCCAGATTCGCCACCAGTAACAAATCATCCACCCATTACTGTGTACCTCTCCATAAACTCAACTGGCTAGAGCTTCCCAACTACCTCTCCTACACTCAGCTCACCTATGCACATAAACTCATTTTCCAGCCTTCCCTCTGTCCCTCTTGCTCAATTACCTTCAAAATGCATAAAACTCAAAGACTCCTAAGATCTAATAATCAAAACCTCATAGAAGTTTATAGACCACTACACCCTCCAGGACAAAACCTCCTGTCCTTCTCACTAGCACGCCTATAGAACACCCTTCCCCCCTTCATTCGTACTATTGCTAACCTGACATCCTTTAAAAAATCACTACACTCTCATTTAACATCCTCCTGGGAATGCTCCTGTGCACATCCCTCCTAACCTACTCTCTTCTCCCAACACTTTTCCTCTTTCCTTTCCTCAAATCCCAGCTAGCAACTTCATGCTTGCTTCTAGCATACAACTCCTTGTTTGTTCCCTGCAACTTTTAGCAAAAAAAAAAAAAAATGTTTTCCTTTTGACTAACTTATAATTGTAATTCTACAATGTTTTTTCTTTAATCCTCATGTAAACTATGTATGTAACATAACCTTTGTATAATCTGTATGTAGAATAGAATCTTTGTATGATTTGTATGTGGAGCTTTTCTCCCCAGGACTCCATTGAAAACGGGTTCTTTAGGCCCAATGGACTATCCTGGTTAAACAACTGCAAATAAAAAAATAAAGATAAATAATAATTGAATACATTTAATTTTGTTTATTATCTATTTCCACTATAGACTCTCTCTAAGCCAAGAGACCTACAGATACATGAGGAAAAGAACTAGCATAAGTATTAATGTCAGCTAAGAGGAGGGATGCATGGAGAAGGTTAGAAACGTTATCAGTAAACATCACATTATAACACAGAGAGGGGTAATTTGGCTAGACAGTCTGCCCATAGTGCACTGCTTGCACCTTGTGATTGTCTCTCCCTCTTTACTTACGTCTCTCTTCTTATTAATCTGTTTTATTTCCAGTCACTTCTCTTAACAGCCTCATTTATCTCCATTTCACAAAATGCTACTTCCTTTGGTCAGGAGAGAAACTAAATCCAACTATTATTAGTTGATGATTTCTTATGACTTTGCAATTTTCTGCTATGGCTATCAGTACCCATATCCTGTACCTACAATCATTCTTTCTAACAGAATTTATAGACCAAGTACTCGACCCCCATCTTTCCATGTAGCTTATTTCCTCCATTGACTTTATCAACCTCATTAACCTTTTTAATACTGTAATTTATTTACCTCTGTATGGTTCACAGACGTTTAGACTATAATCCTAACTTAGTCTCACTAGGAACATAGAAAGTGCAGTTGTGTAAGAACTTGCCATTAACAGTAGATGTCCTATAGATCATTGTTGCAGTATTCTAATATTATTATATTATTTCACTGAGGTAACCTGATGTCCAGCCAGGGCACCAAAGCTGTCATAGGTCTGATGTATGAGACATAAGGGTTTATAAGTGGACATGAGAGAGTGAAACCCTCAGATTCTATCTAAGACAGGAGACCTGGAGATACCAGAGGAAAAGAACTTCCATAAACATTAAGGTCAGCTAAGAAAAGAAAAGAATGAAGATGGTTTCATTCTGCTCATGACAATCAAGAAGATAAACATTAGAGAAAAGGAGGGAAGGAGGGTGAAAAGTAATACTGCAACATTGATCAGAAGGACATCTACTATTGTGGTAGGTTCTTACATAACTGTACTATGCCCTTCCTTAGATCACTATTGCAGTATTCCAATACTGTTGGGTGATCCCAAAACTAATTAATTAGAAAGTTTGAATGGACCAGGAACTGAGGAGCTGTCAATCAATCTAGATAGCACAGATCTAGCAAATGAATCTCTAGATCTAGAAAAAGCAGGTACCTGTTCTGTTTTGTGTCACTGCCTCTAAAGAAGGAAACCGCTCTAGTGGAATGGAACAATATGAAAGGATAAGGACTTGCCATGATGGAAATAACAAAAGAATATGGTCTTTGAAATCCAGTTGGCAATCATTTACTTGTAGATAGGACTACCCAACTTAGTTTTTTAGAAAGAAACAAACAGCTGGTCCATCTTTCTAATGTCCTTTGTCTTGTCCAAATAAAGCGGTACATGTACATTCATAGATTGCAAAAGTCTGTCACCCTTGTTTTGAGTTATAGGGAAGAAAGTAGGTAGATTAATAGCCTGGTTGAGAGAAAACTCATTGACCACTTTAAGTATGAAGGAAGGATTGACTGTAAGAGATACCCTATCCTAATGGAAAATAAGGAAGTCAGGAGAGGGCATTAAAGCTTGTAGCTCAGAATTCCTTCTGCCAAAAGGAAGGGCCACTAGTAGAATGGTTTTCCAAGTATAAAACATTAGTGTTGCAGAAGCTACTGGTTCAAAGGGTGACTGAGTAAGCTTTTCCAAGACAAATATAAGGTTCCAAGGAGGGGGATTAGTCCTCTGGGTGGGTTCAGATGAAAGACACCTTTGAAATTAGCTTCAGCTCAATTTTTGAAAACTGGGGAGGATCAAGGGGCATAAATGCAGAAATGCAGATAATTGTACCTTGATAGAGGTGTAGGCAAGACCAGCTCTTAAGATCTCATACAAGTATGAAAGTATAGTGGGAATCCCAGTTAAATGGGCTTCTCTTTGTTTTTGTGACAACAGATGAAATATTTTCCACTTGGATATATAAGATCTTCTAGTAGTAAGTTTCCTTACCTCCTGAGGAACCTGGAGCACATTCACAGAAAACTAGTGTCTGAAAGGCATTACATTTTTGTCATCCATAATGTCAAGCTGACTCTTAGCAAGTTGGGATGAACACTCAACTATGCTGTTGGCTTTTCTTAAGGCAGTATCCCACATTAATTTTAAGCAGCAAAGATAGGCATGAAGAATTCAATTATAACATCTATTTTTTTATCTGTCATATATTGTATACTCCCATTGTTTCTTGAATTGATCTGGTCTGTCCTAAAGTTTCCCTTTTTCTGTGTACCTCAAGGACATAATTTGTATTCTTTTTAAATGAAAACAAACCAAACAGAAACTTCAAAGTGTGGAGGGTGTTCACTAATAAAAATCACACCTTAAAATACATACTACAAAATAATAAAATAGTAGGTAGTCGACAGGTGAGTTAATAATAGAATACCTTTTACTGAAACACACAAACAAGTGATCGTAGCTGAGTATAATGAAAAGACCAATATAACTAAAACATTCAATAAAACTAATTAAACCCATTCATTATTTATATATAATCAGGTTATTTGGAGTAAGGGACTGGTTACAGAAGGTGGTTCTGTTAAGAGCAATAAAAGCATTAAGTTCATTCCTTTAAACAAGTCCCCCTTCCCCTTAACACCATAGTGTAAACTGAGACTGGGGTACCTTAGAATGAAACATGTATAATATTAGCATGCAATGCCAGCATTAAAAATGTATAATATTAGCATGTATAATATTAGCGTGCAATGTCAGGATTAAACATTTATAATATTAGCATGTATAATATTATTAGCATGCAATGTCAGCATTAAACATGTATAATATTAGCATGTATACTATTAGCATGCAATGCCAGCATTAAACCTGGCATCATATCTGGAACAAAACAAAGCCTCTCTCTAGCTGTTAAATTATGTAAGACATTCATAGCAGGCTCTTCCCATGCAATATTCCGTTATAGTCATATGCAATATCTTGTCTTTGTTTCTGACAAACATAACAACTAATATAACTTATTGATAGCTCTTACAATGTTTGAGTTAACACTTTACTGACTTCAAACACCATCCTTATGCAGTGCACTCTGGGAACATTCTACTTGTTAGGAAACTGTTCCCTGGATTAACTGTACTACACTGCACAGTCTGTGCCTTCAAGTGCTACAGTGGTGAGCATCTATCAATTGCTCATCCCCAAGCTAAAGGAATCTTGTCTCTGTACTATTCACTATACGTCTCCACCCAAGCTTTCTGCTGCTGAGAATTCTCACTCTGCACACAGAGCTCTTTAATGCATCAGTATCTCTTATAGTTCTTTTCCCTTAATTTCTCTTGTGCTTCACCTTTTTACCTTGGACATGACTGGGAGCTCTGAAAATAAAGGGATCTGAACATCCTTGTATCCACTCAGGTCTCCCAGGCTATATCATTCCTTACTACATATACCCATCCTTATCTTATAGGTACTGCTCCTTCTGCATGCCTTTTTTGTCCCTGACCAATGCTCTCTGTATCTAACAAGTGATTGCCCCATCCTCTCTCTGTTAGTGACATTCTCCATCCATGCTTTGTCTTACAGTCACCATTCATAGTCACCGCTTTCTTTGACTTTCTTCCTCTCCAGACTCATCAAACTCGGACCAAAACCACCTCCCTCTGACATCATCCTTCAGTGGGGATGGGGTACAATCCCTGTCTGTCATCCTCCTCTTTTGACAATTCAGCAGTCTCCACTATTATGTTTAATTTCACACATTCCTTTTTGATGTATTACACTGAATTAATCTGAATTATCACCTTACTGGAGTTTTCTGTCACTGTGCTCCTATATTTCACCACTGTCCAAGTCCTCTTCTGTGATGACTACCTCCTTCAACAGCTCATCCATGCTGCCTGGTAAATTTCTGTATATTTTGATGGCTTCTTCAGTGCTTCTGTAAAAGAATCTTTGTCTTCATGTTACATTTAATCACTATTTTCCTTCACAGAGCAGAACTTGTGGTCACTATATCTGACCTCGATATTGCAAGAGCTCTGCCACAAAGCCCTACACCTACAAGCTTATTGAGAATGTATCATTGTCTAATATAAGCATATTTATCATGAAGAACCTTGCTGTGTATTAACTTTAATCAGTTAAATACATGTATGTTCTGTGATCGAACATCTCTGTGAAATAGTTTGTGCACTCTAAGAACATCTTACTAAGTTGGCCACTGTCCTCTTTTGCTTGACCAGTACATTATACTATATATGCCGGTTATTTAGTCTTGGGAAATGACAGAAAACCTGTTTTACTCGCTTCTCTTTGTTGATTGCTTTGTTCTGGTTATAAACTGAGAACGTAGCTGTGTAGAATGTATTTTAGTGCTGTGCAGGCAGATGGATGCTGGATTATTTTATAGGTGACAAAAAGTTGTGTATATGTTAGTTGATGTGACAGTTTTAACCAATTTAGTCTTTTTAGTGCTATACAGTGGTAGGTTCTGAAAGGGCTATGTGATGCAAATTTAACAACTTTGTTATAGTATTGTTCAAGTTTTAATTTTTGTGAAATCTGCAGGTTAGTAAGGATGGGAGTGTCATAAAGAAGAGTGGGGAGGAGATAAGTAGTGGCAAGTGCAACCTTAGTTGCATCAGTGAGAAAGTTTGGGGGTCTATAAAGCATCCAAAATTTTTGAAGAATTTTTCTTATGCAATTTTGTATATGCAGGTCAAATGTTAGATTTTCATCCACTATCACCCCTAATAATTGCTAAGAGAAGTGACTTCAATAGTTGTATTATCAAGAGAGAGGACTTTACATTTTGTTTTTTCATGAGAGAGGGATTTGCGTAAAAAAGTAGTAGTTTGGTCTTTTTTGGGTTGATTATGAGTTGTGAGCTGTGAAGCCATGTTTCAGTTGCTGTTAAAGCTTCTTGAGTAATTTTTTGGAGGTGTACCATATTATCAGATGTGGAAATGAGAGTGGAATCATCTGTGCATTGTATTAGAGTGGCCTGTTGTGCAGATGTATAGAGGGTGTTGGTGATCATGTTAAAGAAGATGGGGACAAGGATAGAGCCTTGTGGTACACCAGTGGTGACTGGAAGGTATGCAGAGAGGGTTGAGTGCCATTTTACCAACTGATACCTATTGGATAGGTAGCTTTTGAACCACAGAACGGTAGGATGAAAGAGATATAACGAGGACATCTGAAGTAGATGTTTGCTGTGACAAACTGTGCCAAAGTCTTTAGACAAGTATAGAAATAAAGATGAGACTAGTTGCCATTATCTCTAGCTTTATTGACAGTACATATATAGGTTAGAAGTGCAATGTGAGTACTATGGGAAGGATGGAACCCGTGTTGTGTAGGGGATAGTTCTTCCTGCAGGAGATGGTTTAGCAATTGCTTCTGAATACATTTTCCAAGTATTTTTGAAAGGGAGGGATAAGATTGCTATAGAGCTAAAGTTAGTAATGTCTGTTGAATTTTTTCTTTTGAGCAGAGGGATGATATGTGGCTTTTTCCAGAGGGAGGGAAAGTGGGATTCCTGGATTGACTTATTTATAAGGACTGAGAGGGGATAGGCAATGCGAGTGGCTGCTATTTTAAGTTATTCATTTGAAAAGTCATCAGCTGAAGTAGAGCACAGTTTAAGTTTGTTTAAGAGTAGTTTTGTGGGCACATGTTTGAAGGTGAAAGTGGATGTGGTGAAATGTGACTGTTTGGCAGGGAAAGGATTAGATGTTGAGAAATTCTTAGTTAGAGATGCTATACTATCTATGAAATAAGAGTTGAATTGTATTGTGGTTTTGAGTGATGAGTTATTGGGAAAAGGGTTAGGCTTGAATTTATGGCTGGAATGCAATATTTCTTTAATGGCTGTCCAGAATTTTTTAGGGTTGTTTTTACAATTGTTCTGAAAGTTATTCTAGTATGGTTTCTTCCTCTTTATTTATTTGCTTTTCATACTATTGTGATGCATTCTGATGTTTTCATGATATTGTGGTGTTTCATATTTTGCCATTCTTTCCATGCATTTTGTCTATCCTGCATTAGCATTCTACTCTTTTTGGATAGCCAGATTGCACTATTTGTTTTCAGTCTCTTTCTTCTAGGTGCAAGGCTATTTAGGATATTCAGGAACGTTGTAATGGATTCATTTACAGAATCATCTAAGGAGTGGATTTTTAGGAACTTCCAGTTAACAGATGATAGGTTAGTAATGAACATTTCTCAGTTAAACTTGGAAAGGTTGCGAGTTGTTTTATAAACATGCTGTTTAAGTGGATGTGTAAGATGTCTGATTGAGGCGGTGTATTTGCTAGAGTCTGATACTCCACCATCAGGTAAAATTATAGCAGAGAATAATTAGGTTATAGCCAATACACAGCAATTAGCATAAAAGTGCAAAATAGAACAGGTTTTCTGTCATTTCATTTTATTTCATTCATTTCATTTCAAAGAAATACTGACTGTTATGAATGCACAAGTATGCTAGACTATTCTTTAACATTGATAGAGTCATAGTAATACTGGCTGTTATGAATGTACATGTACACCTGACTATTCTTTAACATTGATAGAGTCATAGACATACTGACTATTATGAATGTACTAGTATGCTAGATTATTCTTTTCTATGCTGCAATTATCACCCTATAGGCCTCTGTAACTGTGTATTTTCTCTTTGTGTGTCTTAACACTGTATTTCTTCTCCCTTATATTCCCAGCTGCCCAACCTGGTTTGCCAGTAGTCTTGAGGACTTGCCCTGCCTGCTGAAAAAACAACTTGTCCACATCTTTATGCGGGTTCCCCACACTAAGGATCTGAACCTATCCTTCCCTCTGAGACAGTCCCCCCAAGGGAACTAATTAATAAGTGAAAGTATGTACTTTATACCACTGTCTATAGACAAATAGTGTGTTATTTCCTAGGTTGTAAATTTACTCCCACCAGCCAGGACAATCAGCAACATTCTACCTCTTTCTATACCTTGTCTCTCCCTAGACTACAGGTCATTGACTCCTAGCCAACCTGAATAATAAACCTACTGCCCTGCATTCTTTCTTTCACTAGACACTACCACTTCTATTTAGCCTCTTGTCTACTAGAGGCCAACAGTTTCCACCAGACCTCCATTCTGGTTCTAAGTTTAACTTACAGGCTCTCAGATTCCCATATCCTGTAAGGGCCTACAATCCCACTCTATCTCCCTTTCTTCCTAAATTCCTCACTGCCTATCCTCTCAGTTTATTCTAAATTCTATGAAGGGCTTGTGTCATCTCACCTCCTCACCTATTTTTACCTTAGCTTATGCTCCTCTGATTGTTTCTCCCTGGGTGAACTTCTCTGTGGCTCTTCCCACTTTGTTTGCCCTGCGGGCTCACTCTGCTCCCCTACCCTGCCCCCAATTCCCACCCACCCCAGCACACCTACACTTATACCTAACATACTCCACCTACCTAACCTACTATCCAATCACAGTCATCTTCCAATTACCCCTCCCCTATTCTCTAATTAAGAACACTTCACCTCTCTTTCCACTCCCACTAATAATCCTCCCACTACATCTTTCCAATATCCCTATACACTTATTCTTCCATTGTTCTTGCCTTCAATATCTAACTCTCTCCAGTCACTTCTAAACCTTTCCCTCCTCAAATAGCATACCACTTCATCTCCTCTTCACCGTACATTACCCTACTCTGTCCTAACATGCACATCCAACTCCCCTTAACTATTCAACTCCCCAGCTCCATTCTCATCTTACTAATACCCCTGTATATTGCGACTTCATACTCCCATAAAGCTCCTCTATTCCTCCCTCCTACTCAAACTATCCTTAACCCCAACTACAACCTCTCCAACTCTCTCACTTTCACTCCATATCCTCCTCCCTTATTCCACCCAACCTATTACATCTTTTTCATCCCGAACTATTCTCTACCTCAACTACAACTCACTCTCTAAATCTTCTGCTAAACCCTAACAAATACCTACTATACAAACCTTGTAGACCAAAACTCATCACCTGCAATGTCCTAGCCTTATCAGGAGACATTCATCCAAACCCTGGCCCTTGCCTTAGCACAAACTACTCCATCCCTCCACCCTCTTCCTCACCTACAACAAATAACTCTCCCCACCCTTTCTCTCCTCCTCCCACTTCCCCCCTTAACACTCTGAAAATCTTTACTATTAATGCCCAGAGCCTTAACAACAAATGTCACCATGTACAAGCCTAGATTAATCACAATCAACCTGACATCCTAGCCATCTCTGAAACTTGGCTAAAACCCCATATCACTGACTCTGAAATATTACCTCCTGGTTACCACATCCTCAGAAGTGACCAATTAAACAAAAAAGGTGGAGGCTCTGCTCTAATTTACTCCACTCTTCTCTCTCTAATTCCTCTTCAAATCCCAACCCCTAATTTCAAAAATTCCGAAATCACAGCTGGCCTTCTCCGATTAAATAAACAAGAATATCTGCTTCATTTCCTTATACATATCCCCTGGCAACAATATCTCCACCCTTGAAGATATTCTATACTGGGCCTCAACTCAAATAAAATATGATACCTATATTCTAGGTGATGTCAACATCGACTGGAATAAAATTAACACACCATCCCCCTCACTTTCCATTAACCTTCTAAACTTCACCCAAGTAATCTCTTCTACTACTCGCCCTAACAAAAATCACCCCCCAGGGTCCATCTTAGATTGGATTCTAGTCTCCCATCCAAACAAAATCACTCTCTGTGGCACTATCCCCGACACCTTCAGTGACCATCTCCCTGCCTTCATCCTTTGATCAAGTAGCTCCATCCAACGCCAACATCTCTACATTCAAACTCATAACCTCAGTAACTTCAACCCCTTAATTTTCTCTAACATCTTTAAACAAATTAACTGGCAACCTGTAAATACCCTCCCACTTGACAACGCTGTTGAGCATTTTAACTCTATCTTCCTAGACATTCTTAACTCCCTAGCCCCCCTAAGAAATAAGTGTATCAAAACTAATTCCACACCGTGGCTGACAAAAGAAACTAAACAAGTTATGTGTCACAGAGACAAATCCTGGAAGCTCTACCAGAAAAATAAACTGTCCTCTACCTTAATCCTATATACCCAACTCTGTAACCAAGTAAAAAAACTTATTACCAAAGACAAAAAAAACTACTATAATAAACTTCAGTCCAATAACAATAAAAACCCCAAACAATTCTGGAAATTAGTCAATTCCCTTCTTCATCCCAGATCTCAAAACAACCCTTGCCCTGACCCTAATCTATCCGACAATGAACTGAGCTCCCACTTCAATACCTTCTTTACTGATGCCATAGCTAAACTAACCAAAACATTCCCTAACAACAATCCACCTAACTCCCTCTTTAATTCACCCAACAACCCAAACACTCTTCTCAATTTCCATCTCAAACCTGTCCCCACCACTTTTATAAAAAAAGCTTCTCTCCAAGCTAAAGCCATGCTCTAATGCCCCTGACAACATTCCTTCTTCCTTTCTCAAACATGCAGCTGAAGGTATCGCTCTTCCAATTAGTATTCTGATTAATAGATCCTAAAATGAGTCATACGTACCAAAACGTTGGCGTTCAGCCTACATTCTACCTCTTCACAAAGGAGGCAAAAACACCACTATTTCTAACTTCTGCCCCATCGCCCTACTCTCTCCACTATCTAAAATTCTAGAAAAATGTGTTCACCACCAACTTTTACCCTATCTAATTCAAAATCACCTCCTAACACCCACCAAGCATGGTTTCTGCCCTGGACACAGTACCATAACTGCCCTACTATCCTTCCTAGAAACTGTCAATCTAGCACGAGACTCTGGACTTATTGTATCCACAGTTCTGTTACATCTTTCAAAAGCCTTTGACACCATCTCCCACGCCCACCTTCTTCATCATCTGGCTAATCTCAATCTCTCCCCAAATACTCTATCCTGGTTCTCCAGTTACCTATCTGATAGATCTCAAGCAGCCAAATGGAAGAACTCCTTCTCCTCCTTTTTGCCTACACCTACTGACGTTCCTCAGGGATCCATCCTTGGACCTATGCTTTTCAACATCTTTATAAATAACCTTCACACCTTCATCCCTGAAACCACAGTCATCCAATACACTGATGACTCTACCTTGATCTGCTCTGCCTCAAACTTTCCTGAACTCCTGACCAAAGCCCAATTAGCCTTTACCACTACAGAGAACTGGATGCACCAAAACCACCTTTCTCTCAACTCCAATAAATCACAAATACTAATTTTTCCCCCCTCCAAGGTTTCCTCTTTGGGCAAAAACACTTTCAATGTTCTAAGCCAAACTAACACTGCCATTGAAGTGGTCCCCTCTGCAAAACTCCTTGGCATCACCATTGACAAACACCTCAAATTTGATCTTCACATACAACAAACCATTAGGAAAACCCACCAAAAGCTAGGTATGCTATTTAGGAACAACCACTTTCTTTCAAACTCCACTAGGCATACCCTGGCAACCACCTATCTCCTACCTTCCCTTCTATATGGAGCCCCTCTTCTAACCAATTTGTCTGTTACCAACACCTCTAAGCTTGAAGATTACTATAATAAGATCTCTAAATTTGCCACCAAATCCAAAACATCAGCTCACCACTGCCTCAGCCTTCACTCTCTGAACTGGTTAGAACTCCCTAACCACCTAGACTATCTACAACTAACCACCGCTCACAAGCTAATATTCTCCCCTGATAAATGCTCAGCCTTAAAGGACAACCTTCCTCCATACATCCCTAACAGATCACTGAGATCCGAACACCAAAACCTAATCTCCATTCTTAAACCCAAACGACCCACTGGCCAGCTTTTACTCTCCTTTTCTCTAGGTAAAAAATGGAACTCTCTGCCTCCTTCACTTAGGACTATACCCAACACTGAATCCTTCAAAACTCAACTTTTTCTTTACCTGTATTCCAAATGGAAATGCTCCTGCTTTCACCCCACTTAAATTCTAGGGACTCCCAACTAAGCTCCCCTTACCCCCACTCCACTATACTCTCATACTTGTTCTTATTTCTCAAAAGATCTAGAACTAGCAGACTTTAATTGACTCCAAGCATATGAATATTGTTTCAAAAAAAAAAAATCTGTTGTCAAGTTGTTAAACTGTTTTAAAATGTACTTTACACTCCAAATCTCTCGAATGTATGTACCCTACTCTTTATTTCACATTGTAACCTTTATTTGTTTTTGCAACCTTTATTGTATGGTATTTCACTTTGCAACCTTTATTTGCATATTTGCAATCTATATTGTATTATACTGTTCATGGAGCTTTTCTCCCCGGGCCTCCACTGAAAATGGGCACTTCTTGGCCCAGTGGACTTCCCCGGTAACCAAACTGAAAATAAATAAATAAAATAAATAAATAAATTTCCTGAATGCAGAAACCTGTCAGTCAGGAAGACTAGGTAACTAGCGTATACAGTGTAATCTATTGGTCAATAGAAATGACAGTGGCCAACTTAGTAAGTGATCCTTAGAGTACAAAGGCAACTCTGTCAGAGGGGAGGGATGTTAAAAACTAATTTACAGCACAGGCAGGCGCAAATTTGACTAGATGAAGTTAATACAGAGCAAGGTTCTTCAAGTTAAAGTTACTTACATTGTAACCAGACAATTCTCAGTGAAAATGTTAGGAGTTGACCTTTGTAGCAGAACATCTGCGGTATCAGGATTGAGCATAATAACCACAGGTTCTGAAAGGAAAGAAAAGAGAAAATCTCTAATAATCTGTCATATTATATTAAGACAATAAAGTTAATACTTAGAGATGGAAGGACCACAGTGTCAGAGCAAGAAAATATGGAGAAAGTATAAGAATAGAGAGATGGTAAAAAAGTCTAGAATGTAAGCTGAAAGCAGGTTAGCAGGAGATATACTAATAGACAGCCACAGAATACAGTCCCCCGGATTTACTAATCTTCTGTGCAGGACTAGCTTAGTCCTGCATGGAAGCGGCTGTTTAGGAGTAGGACGGCAGCGCACCATGCGTATTAATGAAGGTGCTCTGCCTGAGCTCCTAATCTTACACAGAGTGTGTAAGAGTTCAGGGGGCATGTCTGAGAGCAGAGCTTTCAGAATATACACACCCCTGCAATGAAGAACAGCAGAAAGGCCAAAGGAATGAGAGAGACTGCTCATAGGTGTCCGCATACCCCCAGCAACATCCCCCCACATGTACAACAGCAATAGTAAATACAAACCAAATAAACAAACCTTTTTTTTTTATTATGAATCTGATTAAAGCTAACCATAGGTGTGCAGGTTTGCCCATCGCTTAGCTATGGTTAATGCAGCTTAAATGGCTGAAGAGGATAACAAGGCAGATATATGCAAGTTAAGCAGTATAGCAATAGTGTAGTGGGTAGAGCATTCACCTTATGAGCAGGCATTCCTGGTTTGAGTCAAACTGAAGCACATTCCATTTTCCATGTCAAATCACATTATGACCAATATTTTAGTTGCATAACCTACTAAATAACATATATTTGTGAACTGGAGTACTGCATTAAATGCAGATGTGAGGTTTCAGTGTCATAATGTTGCAAAGTCCACAGATAATCCCATGTTCCCCATACAGTATATGTACACAGGAATCATGGATACAAATGGAAGGTAAAATGTGTAATGAATGATAACCCCATACAACTTTCAAATTCCACTCCTTCCCAAGAACCATTAGATATTACTGTCTAAATAAGTGCAGTTGTAAGTGGGAGTAAACACTAGTAAGCAAGTGTAATCACCAATAAGCAGTAGTAAACATATTTAAACACTAATAAGCAAGTTTAAGCATGTTTGAGTGGGGTAAGCAATGTGCACACAGGTTAAGCAATATTGAAGCTAACTCTCTGTAAGCATCATTAACCAGAGGTTAGCAGTGCTTAGACTCATGAAAACCCATGCAAACCCACTTACAACTGCTCAAAAGTGCCTTAATCACTCTGTATCCAAAGGCTCTTGTTCTGCCCAGCAACAAAATAGACAGCCTTGCAGGTCTTGAACCCAGGACTCTCTACACTATAGTCACAGTAGTTAGCCACCAAGCCATCACAGCAATGCAGAAGAATGAGTATCACCAAACAAATCCTCACTATAGTAAAAATCAAACTGAACCTGTGAAAGGAATCAGTATACAGTCATATGTTCTATAACCCACTACATAACATAAATATGCAAACTGGAGTACAGCAGTAAGCCCAGATGTGAGGTGTAATTATAATAGAGTGTTGAAGTCCCCAATAAAACACAAGGACCCCATACAGTGTACGTACTTATGAATCATGGATACCAGACATATATATATAAGATGTAATGAATAATAAATCAATGTCAAAAAGAAAATATAATGCAAAGTCTATTGTAAGCAATGCTAAGCATTGCACAGGCCAGCATAGGAGGTGTAAGCAATGTGTAGGCCAGCTAACTCAATGTGCCCAGTGGTATACCCCTTTAAACAATGCCAACCTTAGGTAAGCAGGTTTGCCCATAGCTTAGCCTTTTCAAAACTGGCCAGTCACGGTAAAGTGTGGGAAATTGGCCCTACTTAAACTCAACAGGCAGGAATACATCTCATAACTGGTTGTAGCTTCCCCTTGCAGGCACCATGGCAGAAAGGGGAAAAGGTGTGTGCTTCCGGGTGCAGCATTGGGGCATCCAGGAGTCCAGAGTCATGGCAGGACTCCTTGTCAAAGACCATGAGCAGAGACTGCTATATGGCCAGTACCAGGGTTCCCAATATAAGGTGGAAGCCTGGGACCGTCTCGCCCATGACCTCACCAGTGCCACTGGCATACCACGAACTAATGAGCAGTTCATACATCACTATGCCATCCTGAAGTGGTATAACAGGACCTCTTGGAGCAGTGAATCCAAGAGGCTAGAATGGCAGGGGCTGTCCCAGCTGTCAGTATCCCTCCACTATGTGTGTAATAATTGCCAGCTCATGTATATCATGGATTAATATGGCTAAATATTCCTCTTATGTCCTCCACAGCTGCAAGTGAGTGGGCCAAAAACCAGGAGGCCCATGGATGTCACTTGGAGAGGTTGCAACGCATGGCCGGTCAGTAATACTCTTGCATGTACTGTCATAGGAAATAAATATAAAAGTATTAGTAAATTAATTGCCAGTATAAAATCTGTATTGTTTATGGTAAGTACTGCATAAACTGGAGAATATGGCAGAAGAGTCTCATATAGTTTGTATGTAAATAAAAGCATAATAGCCTGATGATAAAGGTCTAACTGCTGGACTGCAATTGTATACTCTGGTATCATATGGTAATGTAGATTTGCAATCACATAATATTACTGTTGTATTAAGCACTGTTACCCACACTGTGCACCATAAATAGAATGTGAAGGAATGCCTGTATATGACTGGTGTAATCCCCAGAGGTCATTTAGTACAACTGAGAGACACATAGACATAAAACAGTGAAAAGGCAGACAACAAAATCCAAATAGCACATGCAACTGAGATGTTAACTGGTGTATTTTTATCACACACAGCCATGGTTTGAATCTTGGCAGTGGTAGTAGTCTGCATACAGAATCATACCCCACAACTGTACAGATATGTACAGAATGTCCAGTAAAGTGGCCCAGATCTGTTGCCTGTCAACCTGTCCTCCTGGGAAATCAGTAGGATGATCTCAGACATATAGGCAACAAACAGGAAATACAACTGATTGACACACATCTATGAGAACAAAGCTGGCACACTTGTAACTCTCCCAAACCTTATGAGAGTAAGAAGCTACATGTGTCCCTTTTATACCCCCATGTTGTCAAGCTGTGGCCAGAGTGTGCACAGTAACAGAGTGAGATGTATGTGCATAATAGTAATGTGGAATCTGGCACTGTGTGTGGCAACATTCAGGTAGTGCTAACAAACATTTCTCCCACAGGTCTGTCAGATATGAACATTGTGCCCAGAAATATAAGAATGATACCCTGTACTGGTACTGTTTACTTTGGTATTGTATGGCATTGTGACTGATGCATTTGCTCTCAATAATAAGGAATTACTCATCACTGTTGCCCAGACTGTCCTACAAATTAAAACTGTCTAGGAAATCCCATATAAGAGTGTTGTAATACAATGTCAGGATGCAAAACCACAGGAGAATTATAAGACAGAAAGCAGATAGAAGATCTATAGCAAAATCTATATAGTACACATACATTTGATGGACAGTGTTTTAGTTGTAGCAGACACAGCCATGGTCTGAATCCTGGGAGTGGAAGTAGGCTGCATACAGAATCATACCCCACAACTGTACAGATAAGACAAGAATGTCTAGTATATGGGCCCATATCTGCTGCCAGTCCCCCTGTCCCCCTGGGAAGTCTGTGGGATGATCCCAGATGTTTAGGCAACAAACAGGGAATACAACTGATTGTCACACATATATGAGAACAAACCTGTCACTCTAGCAACTCCCAACACTGTTATGAGAGTAATAAGCCAAGTATGTCCTATCTACACCCCCATGTTATCAAGCTGTGACCAGACTGTGTACAGTAACAGTGTGAGATGTATGTGCATAATACTAATGTGTAATCTGGTACATTGTGTGGCAACATTCAGGTAGTGCTAACAAACATTGCTCCCACAGGTACATCGGATACAAACACTGTGCCGAGAAATAAAAAGTTTGATACACTGTACTGGTACTGTTTACTCTAGTATTGCATAGAACTGTAAGTGATGCAGTTGCTCTGAATAATAAGGTATCACTGATCACTGTCACCCACACTGTGCTACATTATATAACTGTGTAGGAAAGCCTGTATAACAGTGTGGCAAGTCACTAAAGGTTGAAGAGGGCAATAGTCTAGATATGTCTTGGTTCACCTGCTTGTGATAAAGACATGGCCAAAGTCTGTGCTGAAAGAGATGGACAGCTATGTACACAACATCAACCTGGAATCTGGGAGTATGTGTAGAAACAGTTAGTTAGTGTTAACAAACATTTCCTCCACAGGTATACCAGGTAAGAGGTGTATACTGCAGGTAAAACCAATTCATGTATAAAGATGACACCAGCCATATCACTGTCCAAACTAAGGCAATAGGGTAGTGTAGTAATACTTGCAAGGTACAGATAACAGCACTGACTAGGAAAGTAATGTGAACTACAGGAATATATTAGTTGTTAATTGACATCTTTCTCCCCACACACCATATCTCTAACAATAAACTAAATACCCACCTCAACTGGTATTTAATGACGTCACTGTTCTGTTGGGACATATGTCCTATTGGTTGATAAATAAATCTGTTTCCATTTGTGTGCTTTGTTGAAATACTCCAACATTGGTGTCATGGTGCCATCAATGTACCTGCATGCTGTTGTTATTACCACTGTGATCCCATATATGCATGTGCTCCATTTTCTATGCAACTGTTCCGTATCTGGTGTCTGGGTTAATGGGAATATCTATGCATGCTGTTATACCTTACCCTGGAATGTGTTGACTATCACTAACCCACATATGTTGATACATCATAAACACCATAGCTCATATGGGAATGCAGGTCCCAGCGGACCTCAGCTGGCCATGGCACCGGGCACTAGCACATCTGGGGCCCAACCTGGGACCTCCTTGTCCGTTGGTCCTGCATCACCTTTGGGTGGAACTACCTCAGAGGATGGAGCTCACCCCCTCCCCTGTTAGCGGGTGCAGACAGGAAGCTGTAACCCATCACCAGGTCCGGGTCATGATGCGTAGAGAGCTCGATCAGCAGTTTGGAGATCTTCTACACCAGCTCAAGGGCTGCATGTCATAACTAGATGGTTGGCCTGGCTCTCTGACACAGCCCCCAGCACAGCCACCATTGGGGCTGTGAAGGTGCAGTGGTGATTGCCCATGGGTGGGGATCTGAGTCTCACTGTTCCCACTAGGGGGTTCATGGACTTCTAATTTCCAAACACCCCTCCCCATCAAGGTGTTTACCCCCCCACGTGTCATATACCACCCCTGTATGCATCTTGTATGTCTTGTCTGTTAACCTACCCAACATTCCTCCCCAAGTATACCTACTATCCCTCCCCAACATCCCATTCTCACCTGAAAAAAAAGGGCAATCTGTTCCCAAAAAAAAAAAAAAAAAATGCCCCATAGATAGATGTCCTATTCGCACACGTGTCCACTGGACTCACATAATCTGGTCTAATTGGCATCACAACATATTAATGTTGTCCTCACGCTTCTCTCTCAGGGGTTTGTGTGTCCAAATCTACCTCCAAAGTCAGTGTATGGGCACAGCTTTTGCTGTGGAAGAAATTGGCAGCTGTGGACCTTTCCTATACCCTCCTGCACATCCCTAGCTATTTTCCCTACTGTCTTTCCTTCTTTGTGCCCCTTTTTCACCACTTTCCTATCAACCCTTTTTTCTTCTCTTTTCAAGAAATTAGCATGGAGGTAAGTGGGAGTAAGCACTTTTAAGCAGCGTTAAGCGGGTTTAAGCCTGTTTGGGTGGGGGTAAGAAATGCCTACACAGGTTAAGCAATTTACAAGCTGAGTATAAGAAACTGTAACCGGAAGTTAGCAGTGCTTACCTCTGCGCAAACCCACACAAACCCATTTACATCTGCTTAAAAGTGCCTTAATCACTCTGTATCCAACAGCCCTTGTTCTGCCCAGCAACAAAATAAACTGCCTCAATCACTCTGTATCCAACAGCCCTTGTTCTGCCCAGCAACAAAATAAACTGCTTCTGCAAGGCTCGAACCCAGGACCCTGCACACCATAAGCAAAGTGATTTATCACTAAGCCATGTCAGATATACATAACCCTGATGTTTTCACAAACATATCATCCAGCACAGTCATTCAGCAGTACAGGAAATGTATTAAAACATGTAGATGCATGTGTATGTGTACATATATTAATATCTAAATAGATATATACATATCTATATATGTATATATATATATATATATATATATATATATATATATATATAAATGTATATACATACATATGCATACATCTATAGATATATATGTCTACATTTATATGTATATATATATATATATATATATATATATATATATATATATATATATATATATATATATATATATATAGGTATATACAGACATACATCTGTAGATAAAAATGGGAACATAACAAAAACATATATGTCCACATGCATCATTAATGGGGTTGAGAGGCCCCAAACAACATACATCTTGTATGAATAGGTATCCCCCCCCCCCACAGCCAAACAAGTCTGCCTGACAATACTCTACCAATTGTTGCAGATCCCATAACCAGGACCTGACAAGACATGGGCACAAGATGTTAACAGTACTCCATCCCACCTGTATGATATCAGGCTAGTATCAGTAACATATCATGCAGTACAGTCTGGCTCCCATAGGGAATGTACAATGTGAAAGTTATTAAAATCCCTAGAATACATATGCAAAGACACATATATGCAGATAGAGATATACACACACACACACACACACACACACACACACACACATATATATATATATATATATATATATATATATATATATATATATATATACAGACACACACACACATATATATATATATATATATATATATATATATATATATACACACACACACACACACACACACACACACATATATATATATATATATATATAGATAGATATATAGATATGTAACTACACATACACACACACAGATATGTATAGGAAGGTACATATGTAGAAGGCACACACAATATGGAGCAGCCATTATGCCTACAGTTACCACCTTACCAACTGGACACTGTATGAGCCACCTATACAAATGACAATCGTTGCCTGCAACATTTACCCACAGAGAGTTCAAAGGATATAACACCACACACAGGTTTGCATGCATGGGAAAGCTTTATTTGTGTACTATTACAGTTGTATATGCCATGTCACATAGCTGTTTAGACACTGACATCCATATAAACAGAGCAATGCAACTGTGAAACAGTTATACTAATACAGTAGTATGGAAAGGTTTGGATATGTTGTTGCCCAGGCCGAGGCCTGCAAGTAGTACAATAGCAAAAACAGACTGGGCCACAGGATACCAAACAATCAACAGTAAGTAATGTAGATGTATAGTCCAGCAGCCTCTAGCTACACTCTGTACACAATCCCTAGGCGGAAAGACCTCAGTTGTTACAATGGGATGTATCTGTTATATAACAAGGCATAACTGACACCATTACAATCACACTGACAATCAGAACAGTCTGTGTGGCAGGAGGCAGTAGGCCTGCATTTACCCATGGTGGATTGTATGGTAATCTACATCCAGATACTTTAAGGCAACTTAGCCCTGATACCCCCACATCCTGTAACAGCCTAGGTTAGTTATGGTGCATCCCCCCTAGACTCAATAATACAGGGCCATATACCACTGTTACATACACTGGCCTCTGGAGTGCATAAGGGCACACATGTATTGTGTAGGTGAAGCCCACACATATATGGACCCAACCCCACAGTATGTGTGGGAGACACAATAGCAGTGGACAGATGGCAGGAATGGCAGCATGACATACTCAAAGCCCACTACATAACAGCCCCTGACAGTATGTCATATGTTCAAAACCTGCTATGTAGGTGGAGGACAGAGGCTGGAACACAGGACCATATGTGTAGAACTGTTGTTATACACAAAGCAAGTCGCTGGAGTTACAGGATAGTCTGCAACATACCCTTAGTCAGGAATATGAAGTTAGAAACAGAAATGGATGTAGCCGTGTACTGATAGCACTCAACACACACACTGCCAGTGATATATCTGACACAAGACCTGTGTGGTGGACAGACAATACATAATAGGCACACTTATGGCCATCAAGAGGATAGGCACCCAGTTGAGAGCTATGCAGGTTAAACTACTATGTGCACACATACCTTGTAACACCAGTTATTTATTTTATTTATTTCCAGTTTGATTACCGGGGAAGTCCACTGGGCCAAATTGATCCATTTTCAGTGGAGGCACAGGGAGAAAAGCTCCAAGATGCATTATACAGTTTAGATACAAGTGATGCTTAAGTATAAAAGATAACGTTATGTAGAACAGTTACAAATAAACACATTCAATATCTTGCATAGTTAACAAATTCATTAAGATTGAAGTTAAGGGATTATACAGTTTAATTTGAGGAAAACAGTTATGTATTAGGTCTGGAAACAGTTTACATATGAACCTTTAAGAAAATATGGATACACTTTACATACACACATTTACAGCAGAATGCTATTTACAATATTTACAAGGTTGAGTTGTGTGAGAGTAGCTGTAGAAGTTGTTGAGAGCTTAGAGAGAGAGAGTAGCTGTAGGAGTTGTTGAGAGCTTAGATAGGCTCATAGGAAGATAACTATGAAAGTTATAGAGAGCTTGGGAACCAGAGAGAAAACTCCCTTGGATTAGGTAGGGTGAAGGCAGGTACATTTCCATATAGTGGACAGGTGTTTGAATAGTTGGGTTTTGAAGTTTTCTGAGTTTGGTATGGTTCTTAGAGTGGAGGGAAGGGAATTCCATGTTTTGCCTATTGAGTAAGAGAGGAGAAGTTGGTCAGCAGGACGTTTAGGTTTATGGATAGCAATTAAGTTCTGATTTTCAGATCTGAGAGCTCTGTTGGGTGTATAAGGGGAAGGATATTAGTTAGAGCAGGACATTTTGTTTGGTGAAATACAAGTCTATGTGCAGTAGTGAGTTGGAGGTAGTCTAGTTAGTTTGGGAGTTCAAGCCAATTCAGGGATTGTAGGGTAAGGCAATGATGGGTGGTATTTTTAGATTTAGTGGCACATTTAGAGATTTTGTTGTAGCAGTTTTCTAGTTTAGAGGTGATAGAGGAGGACAGGTTGGTTAGGAGAGGGGCTCTGTATAATAAGGAAGGAAGAAGATAAGTCATGGCCAGAGTTTGCCTGGTAGAGTTGGAGTGAAAGCGATTATTCCTATACAGCATACCTAGCTTTTGGTGGGTTTTCATAATGTTTAATTGAATATGGATATCAAACTTGAGGTGCTCATCAACAGTGATGCCAAGTAATTTGGCAGAGGGGACCACTTCTATAGGTGAGTTGGTTTGACTATGGACTTTGAAGTTTTTATCATAGGAGAAGGTCTTTGTGGGAGGGATTAGTAGAATTTTTTATTTATTTGCATTGAGGGAGAGGTGGTTTTGGTGCATCCACTTTTCAGTTGTTGAGAAGGCAGTTTGGGTTTTAGTCAGCAATTCAGAGAGGTTTGAGGCAGAGCAGACTAATGTTGAATCATCTGTGTACTGAATTATTTTAGCATCAGGAATAGCAGTGTGAAAGTTATTGATGAAGATGTTGAAAAGCATTGGCCCAAGGATGGAACCCTGTGGTATGCCAGTTGGGGTAGGTAGGAAGGAAAATATGGAGTTATTCCATTTGACTGCCTGTGATCTGTCTGATAGATAACTGGAGAACCAGGATAAAGTGTTAGATGAGAGATTAAGGTTTGAGAGATGACAGAGAAGGTGTTTGTAGGAAACAGTATCAAAAGCTTTAGACAGATTGAGTAAAACAGTAGTAACTAAGTGTCCTGAATCTCGGGCTTGATTGACAGTTTCTAGGAAAGAGAGTAGAGTGGTTATTGTGCTATGGCCTGGGCAGAAGCCATGCTGGGTGGGAGTGAGAAGATTGTTTTGGGTCAGAAATGGCATGAGTTGAAGGTGAATGCATTTTTCTATGATTTTGGAGATAGGCAAGAGCAAAGCAATGGGGCAAAACTTTGAGATGCTAGTATTTTTGCCTCCTTAATGAAGAGGAAGAATATAAGCTGAGCACCAGAGTTTGGGGGCATATGATTCCTTTATGGATCGGTTAATAATGATGTTGATTGGGAGAGTAATACCATCAGAAGCACATTTTAGGAAGGTGGAGGGAATATTGTCAGGAGCATAAGAGCAAGGTTTAAGTTTGGATAAAAGTTTTTTTATAAAGTTAGTGGAGATGGGTTTGAGCTCAAACAGATGGGGTGAGTTAGAAGGGGTAGAGTGAGGAGCAGTTGGGATATTATTGGGAAATGTCTTGGTGAGGTTAGAAATAGTTTCTATGGAAAATGAGTTAAATTCAGAGCATAGCTTGAGGTCAGATTTACTTGGGTCAGGACAGGGATTATTCTTGGAGTCTGGATTGATGAGCGAGTTTATTGAGTTCCAGAATTGCTTGGGGTTTTTATTGTTATTGGACATGAGTTTGATATAATAGGAATTTTTGTCCTTGGTGATTAGTTGTTTTGCAAGGTTACAGAGCTGTTTATATTGGAGCAAGGTATTGGGCAATTTATTGTTTTGGTAAAGCTTCCATAGTTTGCCTCTTTGGTGAATAATCTGTTTTGTCTCTTAAGATAGCCAAGGAACTGTTTTAGTTTTTATCCTTTTGTTTCTTAGAGGGGCTAGGGAGTTTAAAGTGTCAAGGAAGACAGAGATGAAGTAGTCTATAGCCCTTTCAAAAGGAAGGATGTTTAGAATTTGCCAGTTCATTTGTTTGAAAGTATTTCAGAAAGTAGTGGGGTTAAAGCTACTGAAGTTACAAGTTTCAATGTATTGATGCTGGCGTGGTGAGGAGATAGTTGAGTGATGCATGAAGGCTGGCAGGTGGTCAGTAATGGTATCAGGAATTGTGCCAGAGTTGGTTATTTTATTTGGATCTGAGACTAGGATCCAATCTATAGTGGATCTGGGGGGGGGGTATATTTTGTTTGGTCGCGTGATGAAGAGGATTATTTGAGTGAAGTTATAGAGGTTAATGGATAGGGAGGGAGAGGGGCAATTAATTTTATTCCAGTCAATATTCACATCTCCAAGCATGTAAGTTTTGTAGTTAATTTCAGTAGAAGCCCAAAGGAGAATATCTACGAGTGTAGAGATATTGTTACCAGGTGAGATATATAGGGCAATGATGCAGATATTTTTATTTTTATTTAGTTATAGTAATCCAGCAGTTAGCTCAGTGTTCTGGAATTGAGGAATTGGAATTTGGAGGGGAATTAAGGTAAGAAAGTTAGAGTAGACTAGGGCAGTGCCGCCACCTTTTTTATTTAGTCAGTCATTTCTGAGACAAAATCCTGGGGGCAGCATCTCAGAGTTGGAGATAAAGGGTTTGAGCCAGGTTTCAGAGATGGTTAAGATGTCTGGTTGGTTATGGCTTAACCAAGCTTGAAATTGGTGAACTTTGTTGTTAAGACTTTGTGCATCGACTGCAAAAATCTTTAGGGTGTTGTGATAGGAGGAAGAAGATAAGGTGTGGGTGTTGTTAATAAAGGGAGTAGGACCAAGGTTAGGATGGATATCCCCAGCTTGGACTAGGTTGTTAAAGGAAATATCCTTCAGCCATTTTGATCTGCCAGGTATGAGTTTAGGTAGATTATAGATTAGAGTAGGTGACAGTGTCTTAACTTTAGAGGAGAAGATTTTAGGGTGGAATAGGTGCAGAGAGTTGGGTTGAATGAGAGAAGAGGAGATAGAGTGGAAATAGGAGTAAGATTGAGGGAGAAAGTGGGATTTTATGGTAGGTATCATTGTAGGTAATATTGGACAAGCATAGGTAGAATATGAGGTAACATAGTGTAAGGGAAGTAGGAACAGAAAGTGGAGGCAGGGGGGCCTGGAGGATGTGGTGCCTTAAGAAGAGCATATCAGAGCAAAGGGAGAGTGATATGTGTGGTTAGGAAAGTAGAAAAGGCTATGAAAAAGAGAGGGTTTAGAAAGTGATGGAGGTATTCTAGAAATTTAAGGGAAGAGGGGGGACTAAAATAATTAGGTGAAGTAAGGATTGGACAGTTTAATATGGAGGGCTTTAGGTAGTAGGAGTAATGAGGGGGAAGCTGGTATTGGGTAATTAGGCTAAGAGGGTGGGTTAAGAGAGGAATAAAGCTAGGATTACTGGGGATAGGTGGGAATTGGGGGCAGGGTTGGGGAGCAGAGTGAGCCTGTAGGTGAATGGAGCGGGAAAGAGCAATAGAGGTGAGTATAGCAGAAAAAGTATCAACAAAGACTAGTTTTAATGGCTGTAGTAAGAAGGTATGTGCTAATATTTCCAGACAAAGTAATGAAGACTGACTTTAACTGAGGGCAGTTTAGCAAGGAGGGAGTAGATATTTACAGTCTTAGGATATTAACTCACAACCAGCTTTTTGTGAAAAAATAAAACTTGTTGGGATTATAGTGAATATCTAGGATTTACATTGGTAGATGCTGCCACCTTGTGGTAGAAGGAGATAGCAAACAGCAGGGATAGTTGAACTCGTCTTAGGTTTAACTACATTCTAGGTTAATGAAAGGAGGGGGAGAGGGCAAACGGTCTGTGGTAGGCTGCTAGAATGCACACACGGGAGGACAGACTAAACCAATAGGTAGTACATCAAGTCTACATTTAATTAGTATTAAGCAACATACATTTACACAATCTTGTTGGGGGATATTCTCAGTAGTAGCTTTCTAAGTACCAGGCAAGCTGGCAAATGCAGGGTGTCTTCAGGAGTTGGCTGGAGGTATTCCTTTTACATTTAAAGCAGGGAGAGAGCATCCGGGATGGATTAATTTACACAATCTTGTCGGGGGGTCTTCTCAGTAGTAGCTCTCTAAGTACCAGACAAGCTGGCAAATGCAGGGTGTCTTCAGGAGTAGGCTGGAGGTATTCCTTTTACATTTAAAGCAGAGAGGGAGCACCTGGGATGGATTACGGGAGGTGAATCAAGCAGCCTAAACCACAGGACCGGCACAGGGGAGCTGTGGACACTCAGTACAGGATTTAAAAAATATATAGTATACCAGTGCTATACAATGCTTACAACAACACTACTATGGAACCTCCTACAAATATGTAGCTGGCCTGAGTGTGCAGGTTCTCCTGTAAGAGGTATTGCTACCTGCTGTCTATAACACTTATGCCCACACACAGGAAGGATGCCCATCATACAGGAAAGGTAAAGGGACCACACCCACATGATGTAGGGATTTATAGTAGTTGGTTGCCATGACAGTGGTAATTGGAAGTACTACACAGCATGCTGCATGCAGGTAGCAAGTGGAGGACACTGATTGGTGCAGAGGCCATCATCTGATCATGTGCCTCACCTACAAATTCCATGCTGCAATCTAGCAAATCAGCTCATTCCATTGACTGGAGAGAGACTGAGAGTGAGAGAGAAAGAGAGAGTGAGAGAGAAAGTGTGTGCGTATAAGGCACAGAACAAAAAAAAAACATCCAGAAGAGTCTGCATTCCCATAACAGGTTTGTGACGTATATATGTATGTAATTGACTGTAGTACTTGGCCCATAATAATGGGATAAATGATGTGGAATGATTTATATGTGCCTTCAGGTATTGTTGTAATGATGTTCAGCAGAACAACTGCTAAGGACAATAGAATCCATCCCTGTGGATAGTGGGCCATACCCATCAATCCTGCAGAGCAGCACTGACTGATAAGATGTAAGACATCATAGTGTGTGTTGTGTAATGGGAAGTATGTATATTACATGGCTAATAGCTGGTGGTGGAAGTAATGCCAGTATGATGGACACATGGGATCCACAGCCCACCACTTGCAGGATACTCAGGTTAATCTGTATTGTAGCATGCAGGAATGTCATAGCTGTGTAACAGGGTTACCTGCAATCTGGCCCTACATATATCCCCCTAATGTCAGGCTGTGTCCATATGTGGCACCTGTCTGTGTTGTAGCAAGGCAGAACAATGCAGCTGTGCAGGAAGGTGTTGTGAGATTGTGGACCTGCTGTCTGAATGTATCCCACATATAGGTATGCATATGTGTTCATATATTTTATATAGTATATATATATATATATATATATATATATATACAGACTGTAAAAGTAGCCGACTCCAAATCCTGCTCCAGACAAGTGACAAGTGGAGTACCTCAGGGTTCAGTCCTGGGACCACTCTTGTTTGGCATCTAATTCTCTGAAGTACAGGCCAACACTAAGGGTCTCTGGCTAACAAAGTTCGTAGATGACTGCAAACTGGGAGCCATTACTGAATCCCCAAATGATGTGGATATTCTACAAAAGGTTCTTACAGAAACAGATACCTGGTGCCAGAGCCATGGGCTCAAGCTTAATGCCAAGAAATGTATAGTTATCCCCTTTGGAAAAAAACATGCACCCATGAATTACCACATAGGTGGCAGGACACTAAACATCGAAAGTGTGATGAGAGACTTATGGACACAGGTGGACAGTGGTCTCTCTTTCGATAACCACATCGCCACAACAGTCAGGAAATCCTTCTATGTGGCACACCTCAACACTAAGGGCTTTTCATCCAGAAAAAAGGAGGTCATTGTCCCACTGTACTCATCCCTCATTAGACTCATTATAGAGCATAATGCCCCATTTGGTATGTACCTCACAAGACATCTGCAACAGCTGGAAAGGCCACAGAAATACCTCACTAAAAGAATCACAGGCTTAAAGCAGATGCCATATGCTGACCATCTAAAAAAACTCTAGCTATACTCTGTGGCATATCGTCTACTCAGAGGCAATATCTGCTTAACATACAAGGCCATGTCAAACCCTGAGCTGTTGGACATGCTCCACTTAAAGAAATCCCAATCCCTCAGAGCCACATGCTCCCGGGATCTAAACCTTGTCATCACAATGAACAAAATATGCTGGAGGGATAGGTTCCTGACCCAGGGACTCCACATACTCTGGAATAGACTGCCCATACATGTCAAGCAGAGTGCCTCATTGGCCCTCTTCAAAAGGAATCTTGATGATTGGATGGGAGATAGGAAATTCACCCCATGATAATGTCAGTCACCCTGCTAGACAGGGGTCCAGAGAAGTAAATATTGTGGGAAGAAATATCCAGGGAATTGTTATGGCTAGGCTTGTATAGGCCCTAGGTCTGATAGCCTAGTACCAACCTATGAATCTATGAACCTATACATATATATATAATATATATATACCTATATGCACATGTCTACATATATACAAACACACACACAAACATATATGTATGTAAACACATGTCCCCTATATTACTACCACAGTGCTGCATGCTATGTGTGAGGAAACAGCACACATAGCAATACACAAAGATATCTACAGCTGTCAGCATGTGCCACATGGATGGGTATGTCACATGTGAACCCCTTGTTGGGTCCACATTGCCCTTGTCTGTGAAGTATGGAATGGGAATATGGGAATGTATGGCAGGTATAGTTGTGGAGGTAGTCAGGGTTGGTAGATATAGAGGACAGCCTTCAGGGGTAGTATGTGACACATGTGGTGGGTAAACATCCTGGATGTTGTGTGTGGTCTGTGATGTGGATGCCCTATGGGCCCCAATATGGACACAATGGGAACAAGCCTCCCAACCACTGCTACTCACAACAACAGTCCATGTCCTGAAGATGCCTGGCCTAGAGGCTGAGCAGGAGGAGCATGTCGGCCCTGTGAAAGTGTACTAGGTGCCACAGAGTGATGTAGCACATCCCACATGTGTCTGTGGAGCCCATTATGGAACAGACTCTGGACTTGACCTCAGGGGACAGGAATATGTCTGTGTGTGCCCCCAGGGGGGGGCAACATCCCCTGGGTTGATTCCGCCTGACGGTATTGCTGGACCAGTACATGAGGAGGCCCTGGGGTGGGACACACATGTGATGTGGCCAAGTAACATGGGCAGATGGGTTTGGAGAGGTGGTTCTGCTGGCCAGTAGTACATATACATGCTATTGTGTCACTGTTATAGAACATATGTTGGTAGTAATAGTCTACACAATCCCAGAACATGTCCAACAGCATGCATAGATAACCGCTTTAACACAGTATGTCAGATGTGCAGCACACACATAGCAAGCACACCACAGGCATATGTGGAACCATTATGGCCCTGACAATGGCGTGAAGTTGAATAATCTGTGACAGGCCAGCAATGATAGTGTCCACACAGGGAACATGGCTACAAACACATTGCACAAAGCGTGGTACAGTACAATATCTGGGGATTGACGCCAACAGAGTTTATAGTCATTTAGAAGAAAACTCAATTATGGCAGTAGAACAAAAGGGCAATAAAAGAAAGTCATATGGAACAAAGGATCATTTCTTGTAAAAGTTATAGTGGAGAGCTGTAAGCAAGGGAAGAATCTAAGTATGGCATGGATTGACTATAAAAAGCATTTGATAGTATCCCCCATTCATGGGCAAAAGAGTGCTTAAAATATATAAGGTGCATCCTACATTGATTGATTACATTACAGTAACCATGAAGCAGTGGCAAACCACTTTGCAATTAAGCCATGATAAAGGACATATTATTATCCCAAGGATAAAAATCTAAAGGGGGATATTCCAGGGTGACTCCCTGTCACCATTGCTATTTTGCCTTGCCATTAATCCATTAAGCTGTTAACTTAACAGCTTAGGTCATGGCTATAATTTGGCTTTGAGAAAACAACAAAGTATAATGCCTTCTCATCTTCTCTTTGTCGATTATTTAAAATTGTATAGCTCATCAGATGAGGAATTGAAAGCACAGCTACAGGTTGTCAAAACTTTTTCAGATGATATTGGAATGTCATTTGGTCTTGACAAATGTGAAAAAGCAACCTTTAAAAATGGAAAATTGCAGCACCAGGAAGATATCAGTTTGGGGGCAAGAATGTGATATAAAAGAACTTGAGCAAGAGAGGGTGTATAAATATTTGGGAATTGATGAAGGATCAGCAATAAAACATGAACAAATGCGAATAAAGCTTAGTAAGGAGTACTTTAGAAGACTTAAATTAATCCTGAAAACAGCATTGACACCTAGGAACAAGAGCCAAGCTATAAATCAATTTGCTCTTCCTGTCCTAACTTAAAGTTTTGGAATGATTGACTGGCCCCAAAAAGTCTTGGATAGATTGGATATTAAAACAAGTACGATGCTTCATGCTCACCAAATGATTTATAAAAATCAGTGTATACCAAGATTATATATTCCCCGTTCTGAAGGAGGGATGGGCCTCCTTGAAATTGATTACATGTATAGATCTGCAATTGTGGGACTGTACACATATCTACTGACCTCACAAGATCCAAATGTGGTGAAAGTTTTGAAACATGAGGAGAATAAATCTAAGATGACATCTCTGCTTAATTTAGCAGAAGCATAGCGATGTCAAGCAGGAATGGAAATCAAACCGGAAGTGGATAAAAATCAGGCAGCAAGTGAATGTGCTAAAAAACAAAAGAAAGAATATAAGGTGAAGGATTAGATGAGAAGGCAAGAAATGTGGAAAAAACATAAATATAGTTGCAAGTATAGAAAACTTCTGGAAGACCCTCATGTTGATCAAGAACAAATGCAGGAATGGTTAAGGAGAGGTGAATTTACATCAAGAAATGAAAGGTTAATATTGGGCAGTCCAAGATAGTGGGCTACGTACACATTGGTTTAATAAGTCTATTGAACATGTGGGAGAAACAGATATATGTAGGTTTTGCGGAACCAAATTGGAAACAGTCACACACTTTATTGCTGGTTGCGACTCTCTTATGGCAGAGAGACTGTATACTGAAAGGCATAATAATGTGGCGAGATTGTTACACTGGAGATTGTGCAAACATTATGGTATCAAAGTGGCTGAAAGGCACTGGAAACATGAGCCACAGAGAATCATAGAAAATTATGACATTTACATCACATGGGATCACCCAATACCAACAATCCAAAAGATAGATGCTAGAAAACTGGATATAGTGGTCCAAGAAAAGAAGACAAAAGTAACATTGATCATTGAAATTGCCACACCTAGTGACTACAGTGTCTTGCGTACAGAGAGACACAAAGTCAGAAAATACCTCAATCTGCAGGCAGAAATAGAGCCATGTGGAAGAAAGATACCCAGACAGTTCCAATAGTAGTAGGTGCAACTGGTCTTATAAAAAAGAATTTACAATCATATTTAGATATGTTACCAGTTCAGGTAACACCGTACGAATTGCAGAAGGAGTCATTACTGGGCACATTGCGGATGCTGCAAAGAGCAATTTTGGCTAACATCAAAGAGTGAAACAATACTAATTTCATGAACTTTAATTGTACTTTGACTTAGGAATGGGGTACATTCCCATCATGGTATTATAAATCCAAAAGACTTAAAGAAATTAAAAAGGAACTTGGCTACAAACACATTGCACAAAGCGTGGTACAGTACAATATCTGCCCCACTGGTAGGTATGGTGTAGCCATACCTATTGAGTTGTGAATATGGTTTGTTGTCGCTGATCTGGTGGGGGGTGACAGTGATGTATATTAAGAACTGTGGTAACCTTGCTGCATGACTTGCTTACACCTGTGTCCACCTTTATGTCTTTCAGGCACAATGTGTCATGGAAGGCTGCCAGCCTACACAGCAGCGGAAAATGACATCCTGCTGGATCGACTCATTCATCACTATGCAACCTTGTTTGGCCAGGCTGCTCATGATCATCAGAAGCGGACCGCCCTGTGGAACATCCTAGTCCACAGGGTCAGTGATGTCAGACTGCACAACTGCAGTTATGAGAAGGTCTGGCATCATTGTTCTGACCTGCTTTGCAATGCCCGTCGGTGTGCTGCTGCAGTCCAGGAGCTCACCTCACCACAGGGAGGAGCCATGCCATCCATGCCCCCCAACATGTGTGGAAGAGCTCCTGGTCAGCCTCGTGGCACCTGCCCATCCGGCCACCCGCCAACCACCAGTCACCTTTGTGGAGGTGGGTGCCACCCACACACTGGCCAAGAAGCATGCAGGTAAGGCCACAGGGCACATCCGTTGACCACTGTTGCATATACATCCTCATCGGTACAGGTAGATCATGCATATCTGACATGTCATAGATATATTTTGTTGCTGCATAGTAGTGATAAACAGATGTCCATATGTGGTAGTATTGTGGAAATGTACTGTTGATGTATTGTAATACTGCACCTACCCTGTAGCACTGCCACAGTTATGGCCACTGACTTTGCATCTCTCACCCTCTTATGTAGGTCCCTCCGGGATACCACCAAGGCAGCATCCTGTAGCTGGTGAGTATGATTTATGTAGATGCTTGCCAATACACCGGGCATATAACGGTGATGGTACCATGCACACATCTAACACACCTATCCAGAATGCATGCTGTACATGTGCACGTATTGTTGCTGTGAAATGCACGGCATCACAGGGGTGACCATGATGGGGTATTGGAAGAGTATGTCAGACACCTGCATGATAACTAACATCCTGTCATTGCAGAATGTGTCCACAGGGAGTAACATAATGGTGGGAGACATGGCCTACAGTAGGGACATGTTTGAAACAACACCCATATACAGTGTAACACCAGTGTATATACCTGTAGGACAATGTCAACTGCTGCTGAGATACACTATGACATAAGGCATTACAGTGATCCACATTATCAGCTGGACTAGGCTGTAACATGTGGTGTTCAGTGTATGAGACACTGGAAAGTGACACATGTGTAGGGCTTACTTGTCATGCATCTGCAAAAAGGCTGAAGAAGGGGGGAGGGGTGTCAGCATGACACACCAGTGCACTGCAGCAGGGATCCTAAGGATGCTAAGAATGGCTGTATCTGCACATAGTCAGGTTCAGGACCTGTGGCAGCCGTAATTCTACCCGCACAGCAATAGTGACAGCAGTGTGTGAATACCAAGGGATGTGCACATGAGTAGACCTTGCAAACATGCAGAATAGGGGGACATGTGTAGGGTAGACTGAACACACACTGGCAAATGCAGATGGCCCACACTGGTATACCCCTGCCAGGAGTAGTGACTGCTGTAGTACAGACAACAGGAGGTGCGACAAACCATCATGATAAGGGTGTGCACACATATGCCCAAATGGTGTGTATGCATTGTGGTCAGCATCCACGGACCTAATACATTCCGTAGACACTGCATGTGAAAGTACAGGACATATGTCACATATCGGGATCATGTACTGTTAAGCTATGTGGTGATTTGGTCTCATGCAGATCAAGGATGGGTGCATCATGTCAATAAGGGTGTGTACACCCCCCCATAGCCATGGCATGCTCTGATGGTTGTCAGTGTAAGAGTACTGGATTGGTCATACATGGTCTGCTGATGTTGAGAGCTGTGAATTAGACATCAGGCATTCACAAATTACATCTGTCCACATATCATCCCAGCTATGTGTTGCTGGAAAACATAGGGGCTGTGAGCATTAAAGCTGACATAACTGACACAGTAGTACACATTCAGCAATGGGCTGTACACCTGTGAGGTGTGGCACACAGTACATGGCAGTGTGCAGAACAGGTGCACAGTAATACCGTATTCATGGGTGCAGTGGTATCCAGGGGAAGGGGCTTCACCTAGTGACACAGCACATGCATTACACACATGTATACTGTTGTTAGCATGGATTGACTATAGCTGCACTGCAAACTGTTGGGTACCATATGTTATGCATGTTGACAGAGGGCTAATAGGAGGACTGTGTGTGCTATCATTGTGCAACCTCACCTGTATGTGTGTGTGTGTATGTGTGTGTGTGTGTGTGTGTGTGTGTGTGTGTGTGTGTGTGTGTGTGTGTGTGTGTGTGTGCATCCTGGTGGGTAGTTTGTTTGTAGGGTCACTCTAATGAAGTGGAGGAAGGTTGATGCATGTAGGATGCTTGTGTGCATATGTGTGTGTTTGTGTGGCTGGCCATGTATGCTCATATGTGATTTTGGGGTGTGCATATAGCAGTACCTCCCTCTGGGATCATGCAGTACATGTACATGGACTGCCACATTACACACCAGGAATACTTGTCATGTGTGTAATCACAGGACAGCTGATGATATAATATGGTCTGTAGCATAGAAAAGGCATCAAGAGGGAAAGTAGACACCAGGTACACCCTTAATATCACATTCAGCAGAGAGGTCACCTACAACCCACATATGCAATGCTACAGATGCATTGGGGAAATACTAGTCAACACCAGGGAGTGTATCCAAATATTACAGCTGTCACATGATAGGTTGATTGAGCAGCATATCTGGCATGTACTGAGCATTACATACACATGACACACCAGTGTGTGTTATTATGGCTAGAACATAGTAGCCCACACATAGTCCAGACATACACAGGGTGAACACTGAATGACAGCAGTGAGGCCATCTAAAACCACTACACACATGTCAAGCAGGTAATGCAGTAACAGATCTTGTGTTGTGACCACCACTTGTGTAGGCATTTAGAGGACTGATATGTTAATGAGTGGTATCAATTTGTGCATGTTAACAAGTGTGATGCAGGATGGGTACACATGAACATATACATGGGACTGTCTGTAAAGTCACGGACAGGTAGGTATTATGGAGGTGTGTGTGTGTGTGTGTGTGTGTGTGTGTGTGTGTGTGTGTGTGTGTGTGTGTGTGTGTGTGTGTGTGTGTGTATGTGCATGTGTGCGTGTGTGCATGTGTGTGTGTACTGTTAGGCAATGCTGTACAGGTTTTAAAGTGCATTTATTGTTTTCCCTCACAGGTGGTGAGGTGGGTCAGGGTTCCTCCTGCAAGCAATCTGATGTCAGTGTCCATACAGACACCAAAGATGATAGTACTGTTGAGGTACAGGTGGGGTTGTCAGGGGCTGACACTGTGCCATCATTTGACATCCCCCTTTTAATCACCACAACCCTGCACACAGTTTCAGTGCCTATACATACCCCATCACCAGTGGACATAGTGAAGGGACAGCTGGTGTTTGGTGGCAGTGCACAGGAAAGTGTGGTAACCATGCCTACTGTGTCTGGTCACAGCAGGCATGGCTGGATGTCTGGCAGGGCACCACATAGCCAGATGTCCAGGGTGCTTGTGGTAGGGCCGCTGGTCATCATGCCCCTGGCAGAGGCGACATAGCTGGTACCAGCAGATGCATGTTTCAGGCTGTCATGGTGGTGCAGGCACGTATGGAACATTACACCAGACAGGGCCTGAGGCTGCAGAGGGCTGCCCTCACATCTGTAAGTGACAACATCCGTGAACTGTCTGGTGCCATCCATGCTTATACTGAGCTCATGTATGGATGGCATGGTGAGATGATGGCCCTCATTGGCCATGGTGTGTCTGTGCTTGAACATGTGGTGAGCGTGTGGTGATGGCCATGTGGATGTAGGCCAGCAACACCAATAGCTGGTAGTCAACTTGGACATGCTAGGACACCAAGGGGCTCCTATAGTGGCAGTACCAGCCCCGGTAGTGTGGGGGTGGGTGCTGTCCACATCACACCACAGCAGGTCATGTGTACGTGGTCCTGACCAGTCCCAGGAGGGACCTGGTACCAGCCGACATTTGTCATCAGCAGGTGAGAATAGCACATCGAGGCCTGTATCTGGACATGCCCATGGAACCCCGGGCAGGCACAGTCCACGTGTCCATGGCTTGAGGCAGTGAACTGCACACCCTGCCAGGTATGGTCTGCAGCTGTCCATAAACACTTGTGTAGGGCAGCCACATGGCAGAACTGTGTGCATGCATACCCACACACCATACAAACACACCTAGGGCAACTCCATACCTACACACACCAAAGCACCATGCCCAGCTCAACACAGTACACCCCTCACCCACACACATGGTGTCAAATGTATGGCTCACCCTTGGCCTCTAGCAAACCAACATCACACTCTGTGCATATGATACCTGTGCCACTTCCCTGTCATCCATACCATCGATGTAGGGACAGGCTAATATGGTTCTGATGCACATGGTAACTGTACTACAGTGTACCACAGTACTGCAGTGTAACATATTGTAAGGAGTAAAGTGTAATGCATATATGGCAGGTAGTGTTGCCATCCAGCAATGATGCATTATAGCTGTTAGTAACACTGGTTGATTGTGATCTCTATAATGTTATCCATTTGTGTTGTAAGTCTACATGTGTCAGCACAAGGATGCCCTGCGCATATGATGATACCTGTGCCACATCCCTATCATCCATACCATCAATGCAGGGACAGGCTAATATGGTTCTGATGCACACAGTGACTGTACTATAGTGTACTACAGTAATGTTATCCATTTGTGTTATAGGTATACATGTGTCAGCACGAGGATGATCTGTATTCATATTCCACAATGGGGTATGGCACTGTGGTGACACCATGGCTGTGACATATCTGGGGTACAGTTGAAGACATGTCACAGGTTACTAAAATGGTTATTAGCTGTGCCACATGAACAGGTGACCCACTGGGGCATGTATACCCTGCAACCTGATGTAGACCCATCCACATACATGCACACTGTTACTTGGTAACACTGGATCTAGACCCCTACTTAGCTATGTTGTGATAATGAAGTGTGTGGCTTACATTGCACACACCACACAGCATTTAGGGTGAGGTGTGTCCCAGGTTGCACGTTACATGCAGAACATCCTCAGACATGTACAGTATGCTAATGTGGGATATAATGAGTGTATATGGACAACACGTAGTGTGACATACTTTCATATACACATTAACAGACACATAACAGGCAGACACTCATCCGAGAGACCAGGACCTATCGTTGCTAACTAACTTGACCATGTGTCCAATGTGTTACAGGTGAGCTGCACACACCACATGCATAACTGGCCTGGATTGTGGTATCAGTTACCTGTATGGTTGATGGTGACAGTGGTAACCATAACATGGTACATGGAACATATACCGGGTGTACCTTGGTGTAATGACAGTGTACACAGCATCCACATCCCCCAGTGGATGTTGTACTCCCTGAAACCCATGATGACACTCTGCCATACCCACCAACACACATTGGCCACGACTGCAATACACCCATAATATACCCCAACAGTGGAATTACAGGGATATGCATCTAATGCACATGCCACACGCATAGTGGAAAGTTGCATTGTCATGCCTCACCTATGGGCAGCAACAACACTATCTGTACTACTGTGTTGCGATGGGTATTGTAATAGGAGTATGTGGCCTCAGAAAGCTGTACCCTGCAGATATATGAACATGCACACATGCACACACATGCCAGAACACAATGGGTATCCCATGTCTATCAACCCAATTGTACAACACTGTTGTGCTGGTACTGCAAGGCTCATGTAACCGGTATGGGGAGGAGTTTAACAGGGTACATGTAATGTCCCAGACAGCAGCAGCCACAACTGACTATGGCAATGGGTGTTGCATTGGCTGTGAAGGCCCTCATGGAATTTCCAAGAACAGGTATGCTAACACACAGACACTGCTATACTCAGTCATGCACACATACACATGTGTCAGTACAGGGGTGCATTGTTGCAGGTGGTCATAGCTGTGTACCTAGCTATTGTCCAAAGAGATATGGGTTGTGTAGGGGTTGTGTGTACAGTGATATCCTGCCACCTGCCAGGTGGCAGCAGGAAATCTATCGACATACACTACTGTGACCCTCAGGGTGAGAAGGACATGTATCCGCCAATCCTACAGGTGCCTCCTGCACATGGCCACTGAGGTGATCAAGTTGACATGTATGCAACATGCATTACAACACATGGTTAGTGTCTGTGATGGAGACCTGTACCCAAGCATGTTCTGTTGTCTGTGGTAGTGTATTGGAGGTACCCATGGCATGTGGTGCATAGAGGGAGACATCTCCTATATGTGCCAGTTCTTACACAGCTGGGCAGACATGTCAGTGTCAATCAAGCTTAGGTTGCCTGTACATATCCCAGCTGGATACCTGCAATCTGCACATCTGTACAGGTACTGACAGTTATCAGCTTGGCAGGTAGCTATGCAGTAGGATGAGTGTGTTGAAAGATAGACATTTGACAACAATATGTATGCCATAACAACATGTCAGAAGCCTTCACTAACATGTGCCGTACAGATGGTAGTCTACAGTTACATTCCACATATCGGATTATTACCAAGTAAGGGGTATATACTGTGACACAGCTCACACACCAGGGATACAACAGGGAGGCGTCAGAGTCCAGCTATGCCTGCAGGTATGCTTGTTGTCAGTACTACATTTAGCACTCTGCTCTTGCCTGGGTAAGCACTGTCAACAGTAGTACTGCCATGATACACTACATGCCAGTGTGACAGCATGTACCCTGGGCTACTACACCTGTATGTAACACATCCACATGGATAACAGTGCTGTACAGGCCTCATATATGCCTGTGTCCCACACATGACACTCACACCCCTTGCTAGTGCAATGACAGCACATAGGCGCATGTATTGTACATGGCATTACATATACTCATTACAGATGTCATTACCTTGCTATGTTATCAGACTGGGCGGTATGAACTAGTCACCAGGGCTAAGCCAATTCTTAGCAAGCATCAACATTGCTGAAATATAACAGCTGAGCTTATTTGCGCACTGGTAAGTGAAGCCTACTCTGTGTAAGTGCCCGTACATTTACCCATAGCTTAGTACCACTTAGCTTCACGCAAACCCATGCAGACATGCTTAAAGCTGCTCAAAACTGCCTTAACCACTCTGTGTCTGACAGCCCTTGTTCTGCCCAGCAATAAAATGAACAGCCCTTGCAGGTCTTGAACCCAGACCCCTGTACACTAAAGTCACAACACTTAACCACTACGTCAGCACCACTGTGAAGAGAGCTCTTGTTTTACCAATATAGCTGTCAATAAACATATTGAGTAGTATTGAACAATTGCCTCTGCTTCCACAATTGTGTAGTACTTGTCATTAATATGACTGTTGCATCACATATGTTGTTTTATCATAATGTACACATAGATACATATGGTGAGATACATCTGGGAGGGTATACACAACCGTAAGGTTTATACATGACAGGAATATGGATATATACATATAATAGGTCAATATATGTCTGCATGTACGTACACATGTATACTCATACATATGTCTGTATACACATCTGTATAGTGCAACATATATATGGCCATGTGTACATCTCTTACTATGTACATATATATATATATATATATATATATATATATATATATATATATATATATATATATATATATATATATATATATATCTATATATCTATATATATCTATATATATATATATATATATATATATATATATATATATAGCTATATATGTATGCACATCTTATGTGTACAGATATGCGTATTTATGTGGGATATATATATATATATATATATATATATATATATATATATATATATATATATAGATATAGATATCTATAACTATATGTGCATACATATCTATTCTGATATACCTATTACTGTCAATATATATGTAGATATCCATAGGTATATGTGCATATGTATCCCTATCTGTATATGTGTAGACATATATTGCTCTGTATATGCATATATATGTGTGTTTATATGTATATATATATGTACATATACATATTCATCTATATATATTAATATGTATATGTGTATATATCTATATAGATATATGGATAATTATATATACATATATACTCACCATATGTCCTGAACATGGAGTGGAGCCCTACCTCAGCCCCAATAGTCCCAACCTCTTAGTGCAAGGGGAGGTCAGGTATGTATTGCAGGTATATTTGTAGACTATTGCTACTGTCTTCACAGACATCTGCTTTTAACATGTGCGCCATTGGCTACTGACAGACATCCTAAGGACATCATAGTACAGTACCACTGCTAGCACAGTAATGCACCTGTGGACTACAGCAGAGATATTGCCAATATATTTGGACAGTCTGACACACTCTGGTCAGTCCAGAGGTGTGCACAGAACCCCTTAGTGGAAGACATGTGGACCAAGCCTGACAAAGTGGATGTTAAAAGCCATGTAGATGGGTATATCACGTAAATTCTGATATACATCTGCCCCCATAGGTTATGGATTCACACACCCCTGTCTGTCCTGACATATAATAACTGCTGATACAGAGGTGCCATGGTCACATACCACCCACTAGTTAGTGACATACATCTGTATAGCATCCCACTGCTTTGTCTGACATATGAGATTGTTATGGTAGCCTAGCAGCAGTACTTATGGCAAGTATCTGGACATGACATCTCACTGGGTAAGTAAACTAAGCTGCTAGGCATGTAACAAAGCACTGTGCAGGCTGCAGACATACTAGCTCAACACTGGCCTACATTTCCTATGGGGGAATACAAATGTACCTGCATATATAGCAAGCTGTACAGGCATGTCACAGCACAGAGTAAGACACCTGTGTGAAAGTGCATAACCACAACTAATGTGAACACAGCCACAGCCACATATGGTAAGCTAGCATAATATTGCAGTATATGGACTATCTGATCAACACCATCCTCATATGTGCCACTGACATACTAACCCTACATATACTGGGCCGCTACACAGTGTGGTCCGATGCCTGTCAGTGGTATGGGACATGTGTGTGTTTGGCCCTACAAACATGTAAGCCGATAGGGTAACATACAGTGGAGCAGCATGTAACATCAGATAGAACAGGACCAAGAACAATGACATCTACCACAGTCTGTACACAGGCCAAGGTACATATTCACAATGCACACATCGTTGACAATCACCATAAGTACACAGACCTCAGTACTGTATACACAACCACAGAATGCCCAGGTTATGTCCTCAAATATAACCTCTACTATACATAACATGTGTAGCAGTCTGATATCGCACTGGCTTGTTATCAGATATGATGTCAATAAATATGGTGTACAGAACATTTGCACCTCTTACTGCATGACATATGTACAAAGGTTGACAGAGTTGTGGCTGGAGGCACAAACACAGGGCCAATATTGACATGTTGATGTGATAACCTTACACATTTACTGTTGTAACAGGGTTTGTTGCAACATATGTCCTATGAAGGATATGACATCAGTAACTCTCACAGCTGTCACCATCTACTAACTGCAATCCTCACACTACCTTCTGCAGTTCACAGATAGGTGCTATGTGGGTAACACAAGAAACAAAAGGCACCATACACTGCCCAGTCTGCAGATGACCCTACAGAAGGGGGTTTCCTCATAAACATAGCACTGACATGACAGGTATTAAAACATGTAGGACAGCCATATCCACACACACCCTGTTAAACCAGTATTACTCCAAATGCAGTATAGCAGCACTTACAGTCTGTAGTCAAGTCAGGCACATCCCCCTCCTGTGTATTGGCCTGTTTTCATAGTGTATGTTGTTAGAGGTAGATCCCTAATCCATCTGTGATGCTGTTTGCCAAACAACAGATCTAATATCTCCTCACAGTGAATTAAAAGGCCCAACACCAACATGATGTTCCTAGATATTGGAGTGTGTTTCCATGCAATTGGCTATGGGAATATTACCACAGCTGTTCCACATGCAATCAGCTAGAGGAGGGCTGCAATTCATGCAGAGGCCACCAGCTGATCATGAGCATCACTTACAATACACATGCTGCTGCCTAAGCAAAGCAGGTGTAAGTCTCAACATCCACCAGAGAGGGAGTGAGTGAGGCAGACAGAGGCAAAGATAAGTCAGAGAGAGGTGGGAGAGTAAAACTTAAGCATGTTTGTGTCACATACCTACCAGTACAGGGTATCAAACCCCTGACTATGTGTTGCTAGCATGTCTATGCAGTTATTGGATGCACCACATAGGTTACATGTTGAGGAGCCCTCCAAACGTATATGTGATGTTGAGTGACATCTGCAACATTGATATGGTAGCTAAATGGTAGGTGTAGTACACATGTCTGTCTGTATGAACTGGTGTCAGTGTCAACACAGCCATACTCTCTGAGGGAACCACACACATTGACACACTTGGCAGGGTCAGGAATGCATCTCTGGTTAGATTGCCACAACACAGTACTGTGCAGGTATCACATGCACCACAGCGGTTATACAGAGGTTATATGTGCAAAGGGTATATGGAGGTGTCTGACATCAGACAGCATGCTTTAGTATGCCAATGGGGGCTGTAGTGAGTGCGAATGTGGTCATAGGCACCATACACTACACATACAGACACAGGGTGCCAGTACTGACATGAATGGGTGCATTGCTTCATGGGTGTGTAGTGGTCAACTGTGCCAGATGAATATACAAGGCTTGGTGATGGGTATATCTTGGCATCAGGCCACATGATAATAGTCTGCAGTGTGGCTCAGGGATGTAGTGTCTGGACTTCCCCACACAGGTGGGTATTGTATTCACCATTCAGTCACCTGGGTAACTATTGTTTGTGGCCTTTGCTGTGCATTGCTTGCCATGTATGTGCATAGTCCATGACATGGACAATGTCTGTGATGTGCACACATCCCACATGCATGTACAGTGACATATAGAACTGTACCTGAGGTGTCTGGCCCATGTTGTGTAGACAGATTGTTATCATCAGATGTGCCAGGAACTGTTAATGGACAGCAGGTTGACTCTGCACCTACATTGATAGCATGATACAGGTATTCCTTGGTGTCAGTGGCATCTGTCCATACAGGGAATGTGTTTCAGGTATGGTATGTCCTTTATGGGTCACATCTGATGGCACCACAGGTGTTGCAGGTGTCCAGTGGGGAACATAGGGAAGGTGCACTGTCTGCATGTATGTGCCTATTAGACTGATGGACAGGGTGCCATGATCTCTGTAGCCCCCTGCAATCACACCATGGTTACTATCAGTGGGCAATATGCAGGGTTCTACCAACATAGTGGCTGTTGCCTAGGCAAGTGTGCATGTGTGTATGAGACATGGGTTGAGAGTGTTCTCTGGGTAATACAAGGGTTGTTAACTTTGTTCACCTGGCCTTGATGTCACATGTAGGGGTATGGATTTGCACCCCAGCCTCTCAGCTATTTCACATCTGTTATCCCTGTATGGTGGACATTGTGACATATGCTAGAGCCACCATATAAGAAATTTGCAAAACCCGCTACACAATGAGTCCAGTTATTGCACACTCACAACCACCTCCACACGGGATACAAATAACAAACACAGACATACACAACTGCCATGTCTGGAATTAGAACTATCAAAGTAATTTATTACACTACAGCACTATGCAGTTATAGTACGCGCCACAGAGATTACGGGAGTACACCTTCCCCAAAGTTGTATTTCACAGTGAATGACATCAGCAGGATTGCCAAAGTAGAGCATTTGAATTGTAGTGAGTGTGACTAGCCTAAAAAGCATTGCTCTCTACACAGACATTGAAACACACACAAAAGCATCCACAACTGCCATGTGTGGGAATAAACCCCCTACCATAGTTATATATCACACTACAGCATTATGCTGTTGTAGGACGCACCACAGAAATTACTTGACTACTCTTTCCCCAAAGGTGTATTTCACAGTGAATGCCATCAGCAGGATTGCCAAAGTAGGGCATCTCAATTGTAGTGTGTGTGACTAGCCTAAAAAGCATTGCTCCCTACACAGACATAGAAATACACACAAAAACATCCACAACTGCCATGTGTGGGAACAGAAGCCCTACCAGAGTTCTATATCACACTACAACAGTACGCAGTTATAGGACACACCACAGAGATTACTAGAGTACTCCTTTCCCAAAGGTGTATTTCACAGTGAATGACATCAGCAGGCTTGCCAAAGTAGGACATTTGATTTGTAGTGAGTGAGAGTAGCCTAAAAAGCATTGCTTTCGACACAGAGGTACACACACTAACAGTTGTCATGTCTGGGATTAGAACTTCTACCTAACTAGTTTATCACACTACAGCAGTATGCAATTATGGGACACACTACAGAGATTACTGGGCTACACCTTTCCCAAAGGTATATTTCACAGTGAATGACATCAGCAGCCTTGCCAAAGTAGGGCATTTGAATGGCAATGAGTGTGACTAGCCTAAAAAGGCATTGCTCTTGACACAGACAGAGACACACAGTTGCCATGTTTGGGAGTACAACTCCTAACTAGTTTATCACACTACAGCAGTAAGTAGCTATAGGACAAGCCACAGAGATTACTGGGCTACACCTTTCCCAAAGGTGTATTTCAAAGTGGATGGCCTCAGCAGGCTTGTCATAGTAGGGCTATGGGGAGGGCAGTGTGAGTGTATGGGCCATAACCCATTCATCTACAGGTTGACACACCACATGCAGGCACACACAGGGTTATATTCCACAGGTATGTGTATACAGCTGCTAGATGACTACTTCCTTGTACAGGCATGTTGCACAGCCAGCACATGCACCACATAGTCTGTAATGCTGACAGATACCAATGGCTAATGTCTACAGTGAGTGACATTCACACCTCATGTGGTTGTATCCATTTGGCTGTGTGCTGGGTGGTACAGGCCTCATAATAGATGGCTCCTTGTCACAGTCACTCTCTTCCACACATACATGCATGTCTACTTTTGGCTTATTACAGTGTGTTATCCTTGGATATATGTCTGTATTCATATCCACTGTGTGTGCAAAGCATGACTGGTGCATACTGAGGAGTGTATGCACTAACATCTGCAGCTGCCAGATATGTATGGTCCACTGCATGGGCTTCATTTGTTTAAGTGTGTGAGTATGCCCAGTACGACCTTTCAGTATGTTGTTGTCTGACATTGCTTTCATTTCCCTAAGTGTGTGAGCATGCCCAGTATGCCCTTCTGTATTGAATTTGTGGATCGATTCCATGTAGTTTGTACTCCGGTGCAGACCTTTGTGTTGTACACCTACAGGTAGCAAACTGTTTCTGGAGGGCATCCGTCGATCATTTGGCAATATGGGGACAAACTGTGCAGGGGATAGTGTGTACTGTTGGTGATTATGTCTGCGCTGCTTCAGCGGCATTGTACTGCTGTTAGCAGAAATATTCAGACATGTGTACTGTTATACACTGTGATGTTTTCTGTCCTTATGTACTGTCAGGTGGACATTCTTGCTCACAGTGATGTCTTGGGGGACAAGGGTGACTGCAGCTGTGTCCAGTACTGTGGGCAGATTCCTACATAGTCATGGTAAGGTATGCCATTCTGGAGGGGGAGCTGCAGACACTTGCTGCTGGGTCTTTGTATTCAGTTCATCACCTTGGTACAGTGCTGGCAGAGGATCCCATACTTGTACATCCATTAAAATGACAGTATGGCCTTATCTTGCTGTGGCAAAACCTCACAGCTGTACAGATTCACACAGGTTACACAGAGGCAGGGCCATGAGTCAGGACATTACCCCTATTGTGGTGTATGGGCAGGTATACAGCCACCAATTTATGTGTTTGCAGCCAGGGATAGTGTGTGCACATAGCTTTGTGTTGGGCCTTGCACATTTCATGCTGCCCATGCTCCCACCCCCCCATTATTCTACCCTCTTCCATACATTATGCATACATTCTCTGATACTTTCCCTAAGGTTATCATCCTATCACAGCTGTGTGTTGGTGTTGGTCCACAGTTTATGTAGTGGGACATGGTGGACATGTTACTGTGGTTTGTCCACATGACCTTGCATATGGCTTATATGGAGTGTGTTATGTTGTTATTTGGGTGTCCATGACATAACATGCATTGGCAGTACATGTGAGACACAGGCCTTTGGCAGAGGCCTGTGGGCAATTAGGTGTTGCTGCGGGCCAGATGTGACAGGCCATTGCATTCTGTCAGTCCTACAGTGTCAGACCGCCATACAGTATATTCCCCTGGGGTGACAGGGTAGGTGTGCTAGGTGTTCATGCCAATACCTTCTATTAGTCTTGATCAGGTGGTGTGGATGCTGGCAGGGTGCTACCTATGGCTAGGGACACACCTGTATGGGACACCTGCACTGCCTGCTACATTCTTTCACTATTGCCATATACAGGTGGGATCATATTGCATCCATTCCCCACAGCAGGGGTATGACCAGAGAGGTACCTGGGGTGGTATTTGCGTGAACTGGGTGCATGTGTGCTATGGACACTACTTGCATTTGACACACAGATATGCATGGGGCATTCCAGTTGTGCAGGTACATCAGCTATTTCACAATACATCAGTCCTACTTCCTTTGTGATCTGCAAGTGTTTGGGCAGACAACACCATAACATGCATGCACCCAGTTCACGCAAACACCATCCCCTACTACAAGACCAGATAATGTGATGCATACCTGTATGTACAATTCTAAGGGTGTCTCCATTTCACAGTGACACAATATATACTGTATGTCTGGGGTACTTTACCTTGTGTACTGCTTGTATATCTAGCCCAGTCTTTCAGATGGTGACACATATTACCACCATACATTTAAAATGGCTTACTGCTAGCATGTGCTATATTGGTGGGAATTGTCTTTGGGACTGCATTTATGAGGACATGTCCGTGTCATCAGCAGTAGTGGGCAATGGCCACCAGGTCTTACCTCAACATGCATACATACTGACCACTCTCACACAATATGAAACACACACCAAACTAACACACACATACCTGCATATTGTGCAAATGCTACAACCTATCCTGCTACCTTGGCCACCTCTGGGCATCTGTGCTCCACTGGTATTATACCTACACATACATGCTACTACATTTCTACGTAGGGCTGTGGGTGGGGGCACACCTGACAGTTATGACATGTGTACATCATACTGGGGGGCTCACCAGATCATTACTACATTTCTAAATAGGTTTTGGGGGCACACATGACTGTTACTACATTTCTAAGTTGTGTTGGGGGAAGCACACCTGACAGTTTCTACACAGGATTGGGGGGCACACCTGACTGTTACTACATTTCTACACAGGATTGGGGGGGCACACCGGACTGTTTCTACATTTCTACATGGGATGGGGGGGACACATGACACTTGTACACATTTGCTATGACTGTACTGGTATGTCAGGTACTCCATTTCATTCTGTATTATAACCTCTCATGCTGACTAGAGGCATATCAGTGTACTACAGGTCTTAGCTTTGATTGACCTACATATTAGTTTCTTACTTGCTACTCTTCAGAACTAACATCCCACTGCCTGACCTGCTGTAGTCTGTCTGTGTAGACCTGAGGGGGAAGTTACCCATAGGCATCATTCAGAGGCCATAGCACAGCCTTTGTTTGTATTTGTCAACACCTGTCCTGCTGGCTGAGACTGTTGTTGGGTAAGTGAACCTCCCTGACTGGCATGTGTGAGTCACATGGACACACATGTGGCCCAAAACATTTTCTGCAGTGGGTTTTGTCGCCCTGTGTAGTACTGGCTACTATGGTGACACCAGTATTTGTTACAAATCTTATATTACCACCATAGGTGTCTACTATCTGTTGGCATACTATTCAGCCACCCGATTCCCTTGCATGCTCACATCCATACCATAGATACAGGTAACAACGCATTCTACTCCATTTGGCAATTGGTAGGTTTAGTGACTTACCTTGTGGGTGTCTCAGTATTGAGGGTGGTGCTGCAGGGCTGCCTATGTCAGATCCACATAGTACACTCCCTACACATGGTTGAGCATAGGTAGTGTCATGTTTGGCATCCCTTTTACTGTATGTGCGAAGCAGAGAGAGGTGTCATTCCCTGGGTCCCTCCTGTGTCAGTGTATGTGCTATGTGTTGCCTCTTTGCCAAGGACAGGGCATACTGAGCATGCCTCCTTCTGCCTACTGGAGCAGGCTCAGGTTGTTCCTCCTCCAAGTCACTCTATGCCTGTGCAGGCCTTAGCAATGGTGGGGGGCTGTGTGGCCCCGCCCTGTGCTGTTCCTGCTGCAGCTGTTTCCATAGGATCATATTGTGTAGCATGGCACATACAATGACAATTTGGGTTCATGTAGCTAGTGAGTACTGCAAGGCACCACTGGATGTGTCCAGGCACTGGAACCGTGACTTGAGCATCCCAAACACATGCTCTATTATAATTCTGGTCTGTGCGAGTGCCTCATTATGGAGTTCTTGTTCGGGTGTGTGTGCATTTCTGATGGGTGTCATCAGCCATGGCTCCAGTGCATAACCAGCATCCCCCACTAGGTGACTGTAAGGGATGTCCCCATTGGCAAATCTCTGGTACAGCTGTGTCAGATGCCAGATGTGGAAACCGTGATAGCTTCCAGGGCAGCCAAAACACACATTCATTATTATGGCCTGGGCATTGCACACAACCTGGCAGTTGATGGAGGGGAAGCCCTTGTGGTTGATGTAGACCCTATCCCACTCACCGGGTGGTGCTTTGATGCATATGTGTGTGAAGTCTATAACACCCACTACATCAGGGTATTCTGCTATTTGGTGGAACAGTTGCATATTGCTGGCCAACGCCTCACAGGTGTTGGGAAAATATATGTGCATTTGCTGACATGGCATCCAAGAACTGATTGAGTACCCTGGATGCTGATACCTGTGAGATCCCCATGATATCCCCAGCTGGCCTTTGGAAGGTACCTGTAGCTAGTATTCTTAGGCCTACGCATACCTTGGTATCCACTGGGATGGTTTGCCCTCTTTTAGTTGTGTGTGTCAAGCATGGCTGGCACAGCTGAACAATTTGCTGTAACAGGTCCCTGTCCACCCTATAGCACTCCACTATCTCCAGCTCATGTAGCCCCTGGTAGGTTACCCTGGGTCTGTACACTCTTCTCCATCTCTTCACTGTGGGTTGGTCAACAGCATTTACATCCTCACCACCCTCAACCTCTTCCATATGTTGTTGTATGATAGCTATTGCAGCCCCTATTATTTTGTTGTTTTGTTTTTTAAAACTTCCCTGCCTGTATGCACCGGTGGTGTAGAGTGTGGGAAAAACCAGAAGGAAAGGTCTTTGCATAGTTTATAGTAGTGTTCTGGGCTGGGCTGGTCTGCTGCCTGTGCAATTGGCTGATTCTGATACATTTCATCTGTCAGCTATGCTAGTTCTCCTAGATTACCTTCCTACTGTTGTTTTCCCTTCCCATTGCCTTCCTGTTTAAGCCTGGGGGCATGCAGCACAAACACAGTGCTCAAATGTGCACAGAGCTGCCATTTCCTGGTTTACTTTTTTTTTCCTTTAAAACCCAGTGCACGGCACGCGCACCCGCTTAGGCAATATAAAGAGTGCTAGGCAGCCTCAGACTCACCCCCTTGCTTAGCTGTGCTAAGCTAGGAGCAAACCCTAGCCACAAGGCTCCAATCAGCTTACAGTATGCCTGACACCCCTCATGATGTCAGCTAACTCCTAGCTTGCACCAAGCTGGTCCTGCTCTTACACTGTTGGGTGCTGACTAGCATGCAGGGGAAATCTGGGATTCACTATCATTCCCCTCATTTGCATAGGATTGCCTGCTAATGCATAGTTACATGTCCCACACTGAGCCTCCCCCCCTAGCAACCACTATTCACTGGCTATGTTGACTCCTGTCTGCCATTGAGTATAATGGCAAAATAGTGATTTTGGTTAGAATGCTTGTTTCAGGTTATTTTTCTTATTTTCCCCACAATACCATTTGCACGCTGCTGCCCTACACTTAAACAGCCGAGATCTGCTAAAAAAAATAAAAGATATATATATATATATATATATTTTTTTTTTTGCAAGTGTTTTCCATATAGTTGGTCATTGGTATGCTTTTTACATGATATCCACCCTTTATTTGGAGCTATCATGGCTCTGTTTTGTAATTTGCAGAAATGTACTCTGTTACTGGCAAAGTACATTTCTGCATATTACACTAGTCCTGCACAGCTGGTTTCCAGTTTCCTGGATCACAAATTCGCCTCATTTACATGGATTTCTCCTGCAAATGGGGTAATTTGCATACAGGGGCTGTGTCCATGCAGGACTAGTGCAGGAGTGCTCGTGCATGCCCGTACAGGTTATTCCTGGATCGCACAGCAGATATATTGCCTGCTGGAGATCCTGCACTAATCCTGCACACCATGCAGGGCTTGCAGAATCTGGGGGAGTGTGTATATAGTGCTGTATAGAACAAATTATCATAACATAGCACTAAACTGATCTGCACAATATAAATCCGTCACCTAATAGTCTTCATGGAATTAACCAGCATATCAAAAGAGTGTTTATACACACACACACACACACACACACACATATATATATATATATATATATATATATATATATATATATATATAAATATAATATACATTTTATATATATATATATATATATATATATATATATATATATATATATATAAGGGTCCCTATCAGTTGATTGAGTTTTCAGAAACCCAAACTCCATATGTGGGAGACCATATGATCAAGTTTTTGAAAACTCAAAGCTTTTGAGTGGAGATCGTGGTACAGCAAGGATCGGGAAATTTACGCTTTTCTTCACTGTAGTGCAGTGTTGGAGGCTTGTCCCCTTGCAAAAATGTAAAAAAGGTGGATTTATTTTTTTGATGTTCTAGTTTTCAGAAACTCGATCTTATGGTCTTTTCAATATTTTTGTAAAAGTTTCCGAAATGTCAATCATCTGACATAGATCTATATATATATATATATATATATATATATATATATATATATAAATATATATATAATGTATATAATATATATATATATATATATATATATATATATATATAAATATATATATATAATGTATATAATATATATATATATATATATATATATATATACATACACACACACACACGCACACACACACACAACACACACATATACATATGTATCAAAACACCAGAAACTGACATTACATACTCATTAAAGGAACACGCTGAACATGCATAAGACTTACACAATTTCAGTGAAATTTATACAAATATAACATACTACCAAGGTCTGTTGATTGTTCTACACAGTATTAGAACAAACAGAAATGTAATACAATTCCTGGACCTAGAAAAATATCTGTCTAACTCCCAAGTTATCCTGAACACCCAAAAAAAACAAAACTTATATGCTGTTCTCTAGTAGCAAGAAAACAACTTATCCTTCACCTTTCACTATCTACTCGTCAAACAAAACCATCCTAGAACAAGTAAACCACACAAAGCTCTTTGGTGTCACCATTGACCAAGACCTCAAATTTGACAAACACCTATCATTAACCATTAAAAAGGCTCACTTCAAGCTATGTTCCCTCTACAGAATAAAGCCCTTCCTAACCGATTCTACTAGACATGCCATCTCTCAAACACACTTACTATCAACACTGTTATATGCTTCACCCATTTTCACAAACTTAAGAAAATGTGAGTTAAATAAACTTGAATCCTGTTACAATAATGTAGTGAATAAATAAATACATCCATACATACATACAAAAATAAAAAGTACATGACACCTACCTACACTGTGAGGTAGTTGGTGACTGAATAAAAGAGGAGAGATTAGTGAGGGGATATTATGGGAAAATTATGCACTTTTAATAAATACTTCTCTTTAGGAAAAGCCCACCACTGTCAACAATTATTTGCATTTTCAAAGTCAACATCATGTATGCATGAAGCATAACATTATGAAGAAGTTCATTTGTGCATATGGGATATATGAAAATGACAGTGAGTTCATTAGTGAATTTATTTCTTAAGTGAATTGTTTGTTGATAGAGTGCACAATAGGAAGAAGTGTGCAGTCAGAGATGCATTCAGTGGGAATATTGTTTTCATCCATTTTGACACATAGATGCCTCCTTAACAGAGGCATGCTTAGCACAGAATTTCATATAAATTGTTCTTTATCTGTAGACAGTGAAGGTATTATTAATGTGATTGAGACCAAATGGAAAATGAATTTGGGTAATCAGGATTTGGTTGAAGTGGTTGTACTGTTCCAAGATTTGTATTTAGTGGAAACAAACCATGATAACTATTTAAGAGAAGAATGACATTTGTATTAGTACCAGTACAACCAACAAACCAAAAGCAACAGATCAATGTGGATTTTTCACATCTTATAGGTACATTAATATGGGGATTTTTTCACATTTTGTAAGTACATTAATATGAGGATTTTTCACATCTTGTAGGTACATTAATGTGGGGATTTTTTAAATGTGTCTCTTATGACTCAAAGTATTGGTGTTGCAACTTCATATAGCTGCAGCCGCACTTAGGGTGCCTACAATGTCTTATATGGTACAAATTTATTCTCCAGCAAACCATTCATAATTTGGCAAATCACTTTGGAAACATGAGGAAATACAACAATAATGCTTTATTTAAGCATAGTAGTATATGCACTAATTAAACATGTGTATTTGTTAACATAATGAGTAACTTATTTTCTATTCTGTGGCTTTGTTTTGTTTCTATTTTTTATTTGCAGATGATGTCATGCTCCTTTGCTGTAGATGTTTAGTTTTGGAAAGTAGTATTCACTGATAATTCACACTAAAATAAAAGGATATGATTGTGATGAGTGGAGATGGCACTCATAAACAGGTGGGCTTGTTCAAAGTGAAACTGAGGGGAAGAAATATCTGGGGGGGGGGTTCCCCATGATATTAGAGATTAAAAAAGAAAAAAATGGTAGAACTCAGTTGTATTAGAAAGAAAAACCCTGTTGGAGAAACAGAGTAGCCATACAGGTTCACTAACAGGGAGGAGACAAGATTTATCAATAATGTTGCTGACTTTGGTTTTATATTTGGTAAGGCATTTTATGCTAGACATCCTTTAAAGAAGGCTATATAGAGACTATACAATACAGTAATGTGGCAGGTAAGAGGAACTGGGTGATACAATGATGGTTCTGGGAATGAAGGAGATGTTGGACTTGATAAACGTTGTTAAGATTTGAGCAGTAGTGAATATTATACGGAGGTTGAGATGTTATCAGAATAGTGATATAACAAGGGTAAAAAAGGTAAGATGTGAATTATGATGGGACAGGGAGAAATGGGCAGGGAAAATGTCAAATGTTTAGGAGCAATATCAGATTTTGGAGGGATTGAGGGGTTTATTTGGGGTGAGATGAAGACAATAAAGGGTAGATTAAAAGGTATTAATGCATAATAGGAAGAAAGGGGTAGTGAACTGGAAGCATTTGTCAATGCATAATGTTGGGGGCTAAGGAAGTGCATAGATGCAGACAGATTTACATGAATTAAGTGGTGCAATGGATGAAACATGAGGATTTTAGAAAAGCATAAGTAAAGGTTAGGTCAAGATGTGAAGGTAGTTTCAACAAGGGAATAGTGCAGAGCTTGGCAAATGAAGGAAAGTTGGCAAGGGAATGATAAAGGGAATGTTTAAAGACTTGGGAGTAAAAAGGTGGTATGGTTATAATACCATTTTCAGAAAACATATAATAGCACTGTCGCCAAGATGCTGTCTACTGGGTATTTAATCTTACCTCAGACTTGACTTACATACAGTGAGCATCATTGGTACTTGGTATATATTATCATATGCTTGTCAAAATAAAAGCAACACTTTCAGTTACAGTTACTGAAAATAAAGATCTAAAGTATCTTTTAGTTTAAATTAAGGTGAACTGTATTAATTTTTTTCAACAACTTCAACACTTAGGTAGAAAAGTAACTAAAGTTCAGTCTTCCCCTTTATTACATTGCATAAAATGAATCAAAAATGTATCCTAGACATTTATTCCATTGAAAGGGAAAAAAAGCAGATTAAAGCTTGACACATGAATAAAATGTGCACATTCTTGGCCATAGTTATTTCATTGAACAATTAGCTTTGCACATGTTTAGCCATACCTTTTTACATAAACAATTAACTTTGCATGTGGTTAGCCATACCTATTTCCACGTCAACATACTGGACTCCAGTGGGATATATTAAACTTGGTTCCCCATGTTTAACAGAGCCTGAAAATAAAATGTAGTCAAAGTAAACATGAGTTAATAATAACAATAACAATAATAATATTAATAATAATACTTTAATGATGCAGTCCCTTGAATGTATGGCATAAACTATAAATTGTATTGCACCAATTAGGTATACATTTATTGCATGTTTAAAGTGAATGTTCACTGTTTAATTGCAAGACACACTGTAGCCTGAATTCTGCTGAGTACTCATTTAGAAGCTTGTATCCAAAACACTCGGATGGTACACAGAAGCAGTTAGCATACAGCATTGTGCATTAAAGAGAGCTGTGCTGTGATACAAAGAGAGGAGGCTGTTCAGAGACATAAATAGTACGACCACACTAACAGTGAAATAACATAGGACATATGGTACACAAATGACTGCATAATGGTAAGCAATTGGGAGTCAAACTATTAGTGACATCCACTGTGCATGCAAATAATGAAATCCAGCATGACAGTGTAAAAATGTTTAAAAATTAGCATGAAGAGCTGCTATAATCTTCTATTCTGAATGCCAGTATTTCTCAGAGTACATGGACTTCACTTGCATTGTGTTGCTAGGAGCAGTGTCAACATTAGCAGCATCTTTATTAGCCACTTCCACAACCACTATCTGTGACATTGCACATCATCACCACTCATGTCAGAGGATGGGTCAGTCATCAGCTGACATAATACCCATTTATTAAAGGGTTTCTATTAGAAGAACGAAAGTCTAAAATATCGAATGGCTGTATAATCGAAAATGGCATTCATCAATGTGTTTTTTTGTGAGATCACGGTACAGTGAAGATTGGGAAATTTACCCTTTCCTTGCTGTAGTCTGATCTCGGAGTTGGTATATATAATTAGCGGGGGGTGTGGGGGTACAGGCCCCCACAATAAATGTTTTGAAGTCCATCATTTTCGCTGTTTACAGCATTTGATTATATGAACTTTCATTCATATAATATAAACCCTTATTAAATAGGTCAGACCACTGGACACATACAGTCCCTTTTCAGGAGTGACCTGGGAACAATGTCTGGTTTAGTGACTTGCTGAAGATTTCACAGTAGGCAAATGAGGTTTTAGGGAATGAACGTCTGTACCACACCAACTATAGCTCACAGACTTAACTATCTCTGCCAACTGATAGACATATCATTAACTCCAAGACATGGCCATTCTTGGCAGCTACCATATGAACCGAGACAGCATATGGGAGTGAGCAGAAATGCACATCCCACGTACAGAATCAGCAGGGATAGTTGGAATATCTATCCCAATGGACATAAAGGCTTGTATAACATTAACAATTATTGGTACAGGAGATAATTAGGAATTTTGTAGATATCAGCTTCATGGATCCTGCTCCATTTCCTTAATGTAATGTTGCAACATGTGGCAGAGCATATATGGTTTCCATGGACAACAGAGGATAGAACCACCACCACTATGCAGGCATTCTACAATGTAGCCTGTTTCCCTGAGGTCCTGGGTCCACTGACTGCATCAATATTGCCATCAGTGGTCTAGCTATTTCTCATGCCATTTGGCATATCAGCCAGAAGAGTTTCCACTCCATCAGTAGTTAGGTGGTGTGCAGTGCAAAGTGTTTTATATACCATGGGTCTGTGCACCATCCAGATACTTCTCAGGATTCTCATATCAGGCACATGTTGGACCTCTATAAATATTTTATGTCAGGAGACTTTCTACTGGTTCACCTAGATGGCATGTGTACACATCGTCACTCACTGAATCCTTAATAAGATAATCCCTTAGATGTAGGCAGCAGGCTACTTATAATGATGTCCACTGTTGTATGTTGCAGGTGATGTAGGACATGCATTGGCACCATGGTTGTTAACCACCATCTGTGACTCCCCAGGCCATGGAGGAGGTAGACTATAGCACTGCATTCTCACAGATATAACACATCTTTGAACATGTGTTTGGTATCATGAAGGTTACCTCTGTTTCTTGGATACATATGGTGGTACACTGCAGTATGCAGCTAAGACCTAGACTAAGTCTTTTACACATTATAGTCATACAGAAGTAGATACTATGCAAGTTGATTTGGGCAAGGAATCATGGGAAGACTAACTGCAGAGGAATCCCATGCAAGGCTGAGCCACACCTATGGGCCATGACAAAGGCAACACAGAAAAAAATGATGTATGCATTAAAATGGCCGGAGTATGCATTTCAGTGTAATTGAACGGTGACTCTGTGCTTCAAACACTATGTTACCCATTGATGCCAGGGCACAAGCAGGGAACAGTTATCATCTGCACATGTGGAATGAAACACAGTGCCAGGGAACAACAATAAGTAACAAGTGTAATGGTATTAAGAGATGGATGTGGTAAACATGCATGTGGATAAGAGGTTTGGGGGATCCACGAATCACACCCTCTGGTGTAGAGGGTGGTGCTTCCAGGTTGTGAATGTTGACTAAGTGTACAGTGTGGCCCTCAAGTATCAATGTTCGAAACATCCTATCTGAGAGATGGTATACCTCTTGAGGAGCTTATACAGGAACCTAGCTTTTGCCCTACATGTAGTGAGGAAATAGACAGGCAGTTCCATGACCATGAGGATGGCCATGGTTAGGTGGTGTACTCAGTAGGCCAACAAGGATATGGATACTGTGAAACTGCATGACTGAGAGTGGCTGGCTCAGTGTGGCACCCTTGAGGTGGAGCTAAATGAATGGTAGACACCACTTAGGCCTATCCACACCTGTGGCTGGAGGCAGCCATGGCTAGAGATGACAGTGATGCAATTGCCAGAAAATTGTGTGTCAACTATACATGCCTAATCTGTGGTCTTCCTACATGGTTATGGACCTGTTCTGGACCATAGTCCTTATGGACTGCAGATACACAGTTGTGGACATTAGTCATAAGCAATATGAATGCAGCAGTGGCTGCTATGTTGGCTGCAAATGATATAAGCAAGTGTGTTTGCTGTAAGTCTGTATATACCATATCACTCTGCATATGCTGCAGGTTATGTTATAGTTCATGCCACTGTTGCCCATCCTCATGCAGGACACACAGCAAGCTCACATTTTGTTACAATGCTGAGCAATCCACTGTCTATGCCTGGATCACTGACCTGTGCATCTGTTCATTGGGGCAAGGGTGATATTCAAGTTAGGAAGTGGTCTAGATTCATGGCTGTAATAGTCACCTAGATGCCTTTCCCTTACGGTAAGTTCATGCACCCTGCAAGAAGTGCAACTCAAAGATGCTTTATATGGTAGTGACTCTAGGGTAGCTTATGGGTGGGACTAAAATTGGCAGAACATCCAGAGTTTTACATAGGTGATCCCAGAGATTCAACCTGCCTCTTCATTATCATCTCATATGTGAACAATGTACTTATGCCCTCTAGTGATAGCATTGCTGACAGTATTTCAACTGTGCCACATTTTAGGTGCTATTGTCAACCACAGGTAGCAAATTTGCATCAGGCATGTGCTGACTAGTTGTGCTGGACCCTTCCGCATAGAAAACTGTGAAAGCATAAAGCATAGACATATAGATAGCGGCCTTAATTTAAAAAATGTATATATTTGGTGCTGCAAAAAGTTAGTATAAACCCAAGGTTTGGATCTTGGGAGCTGCAGTTGGAAAATAATGAACTATTATGGCAGCTTGAATTAGATGACACCTTGACAGGGAACAGTAGCCTCTCATGCCCTGGTGTTCTGTTTTCAGTCAAGGAGAGCCATCATCCCATCAGAGCAGGACAGTCACCTGTCATGCCCTTCTGTTGCTACCCACACACTCCACTGCTCAGGATCTGTTCATGTTGTTTCTAGGCATCTTTGTGTGCATCCTACAGTCCTGAGTTCTATTACCAGCTGTCTTGTCTGCTGTCAATATGCTTATTTGGAAGGACAAATTGTTATCCAGAAGCATAGCAGGGATGGGATGAAGGGGGCAGTCACCCCAGTTGGAAGATATTAGGGGCAATGATCAGAAAGTGTGCAGTTTCTGTATTGTTTTCTGTACCAGCTTAGAAATTTGGAAATTAGAAAATCAATTAGTGTTCAGTCAACCAAACACACTCCTCATCCAATGCATGAACGCAAATTGTCACAAACTCCACCACAAACAAAAGGTCAAGCACTAAAGGCAGGACTAAAAAAAAAATCTTCTTTAATACAAATGAGAGTTAAGTGCTTTCACCCACTGACCGTAGGCTTCATTAGAACAATAATACAAAATCTGCAGACCACTTAAATACTAATTTTGGCACCAAAATATCCATTCAAAAGAATTTTTTCTTAAAGTGAACTTGCATGATATATGCTTCACATTGTATATTGAATAATTAATCATGCTTCATAAAAAATAATAAATAATTGTGCTATATAAAAAAATAATAAATAAATGCATCACTCCAATGTATTAAATATATAATATATAATAACTGATATATGTATAATAAAAAAAATATATAAATTTATAACTAGATATTCACTTAAGGTAAAATAAACATCATTTGTTCAAAATAAAACTCATTTCTACTAACTAAAATTCCTCCTCATGTATATATATGAAAAATTGTTGTAAAATATAAAATATATATATATAATATAAAATTCATTTGTATATCAACTAGTAATACACCTAAATAACACAAATAAGAAAAACATACATAAATATATTTCATTGATGTAAATGTGTGTATATATATATATATATATATATATATATATATATATATATATATATATATATATATAAATATGAGATATAATTAAATACCATTTCATTCACCTTATGAACTCATATATACCTAAACATTAATACTACTAAAAATAACTTCATTTGCATTTTATAATCAAAACTGGTTTAATTGTGATATGATCACGATTCATTTTTTTTTTTAGTCCTGCCTTTAGTGCTTGTCCTTTTGTTTGTGGTGGAGTTCGTGAAAATTTGGCAATCAGCGTGCTACAGTTTAAAAGTATCATTTAGCTTTTTTGTTTTGCCCATCAGCTGGATCACTAAGGGGGGGGTGAGTGGGTGGAGGTGGGAAAGGATCTGGCCACTGAACCAACAGACTATGGTAGCAGAAATTTTTTTTTTTGGAGCTGGGAGGCAAGGTCCCAGATAAGCAACAGGCACCAGGCACAAGATGAACCAACTATATCTCTGTTGTTAACCAATGTTTGTCATAAAGCAGTGTCTTAGAATACTGTGACAGCACTACTTTTCTCATGCTAAAACATGGCTTGAAGCATGATCATTATGCTAACGTGTGACTATCTCTGAATCTCTACAATAATATAATACATTATAAGCCACACTCATTCCTGCCCATTCGTGAGCTAGACATTCACATGCACAGCACACTCATGCATGTGCCATCCATAGTACATACATTTCAGTAGTGTGATTTTTGCCCTTATTATGGCTTTGTAAGAAGCAAAAAAACAACAAGGACCAAGACAGCTAAAACCATAAATTTAATTGTAAAGCATAAATGATAAGTGCTTTGGGACATTTCCTTCATCGGATCAAAGACAAAGTGTGTTTAACTGTTTTAAGTAACACTTGACCAATCACAGACTCAAAGCTGCACCACACCTCTTTTCTCTTTTTTAGAGCTTTTGTTTATAGCAAGTTAACCATTTCAGTGCCTAAGCTTGCGTTCTCTCAAAATGGGTTTTAGGGGAAGCTATCCATTCAACCCTGGGGGTTTATCAGCTTGTAAATCTGCTATCCAACGGGCTTCTGCCACTTCTGTTTGATTGCATATATCACCCCCTCTTTTATCTGGTTCTCATAAGTGTAGTACCATGAAATTAAAGTTACGTTCAGGTTTATTTAACTTGTGTTGATATAAGGGACTGGTATTTTTCCTAAGTCTAATGTCACTTAGGTGCTGCAGTATGCAGTCTTTCAATCTTCTGTTCATTTTACCCACAAAAACAAAGTACAGGATCCACATTTGGCAAGATTTATCACATTGCAAGAGCAACAATCAGCATAGAGTTTAAGTTGGTATCTTACCCCTGCAATCAGGTGTATGAAAGTGTTGTTTTTAGATATTTCTTTACAAGCCTTACATCGCCGGCAACAATAAGTCCCGACCCTTTCACTTGCAGGCAACTTTGTATTGAAGCTGGTAGCTGTTTTGTGTAAAAGTTGATTAAGATTGTTGTTCCTTTTCTACAAAAACTAGGAAAGTTGCCCACTAGCAATCTAAGTTCATTATTGTTGGCTAAAAATTTCCACTTATTTCTCACAATATTGCAGATGCTTTTTATATCACTGCTGGATTGCACTGGCACTGTAACATTCAACTCCTTGTTTCCATTGCTCAGTTTTTCCAGTGCCATGCCTTTATTACTAAACCATGCTTTGCCTTGTGTTCTCCTCATGTTTTTGACATCACATACAATGTCACTTACAGTTTATTATAGCCGCGTTGTTTAACGTTGTCAGATAATTCTAACTCACTGTGAAGTTGTGAATCATCGGTGATTAGTCTGGATGTTCTCAGTGCTTGTCCTTTTTACTATATTAGAGAATGTATGTCGCAGATGTATGCTGTCGTAACTAAGCAATGCATTCTTCCACATGTTTTTCTGTATAGTGTGGTCCCCATCTCACCATTCTCATCTAAAAACAACCTGAACATCCAGAAATTCAATCTTTTTATCTGAGTAATTCAGGGTAAAGTGCAGAAAACTGGTGATGCTTTCCAAATATGAGGCAAACTGTCTAAGTTCCATTACATCGCCTTTCCAAAGAAAAAAGATATCATCCACAAACCTACGGTAGAAGATGATCTTGTCTCTCCATAGATTCTTGGTAGTAAAAATATGTTCTTCTTCCCAAAGCCCAAGTATTATGTTTATATAAGAATTGATGAAGAAATTGTCTGAAAGCGCTTTTCTTTTATGCTTTACAATTAAATTTATGGTTTTAGCTGTCTTGGTCCTTGTTGTTTTTTTGCTGCTTGCATTTGTGATTTGTCTGAACCAAGGTGGACTTTTATCCTTTGTTTGCTGGGTTTTCTCCAATTATTATGGCTTTGGTATTTTAATATGCAGACTTTCTCTGGTGTACTAGTACTATGTCACACCTAGTAAATTGACAATCCTCACTAGGTCACATTCCATTCAAAACATCTACACTATGTAGCCAAGAGCCATGGCATTATGGATCTCTTTGAATACCCCCTCAGTTTTAAATTTGAGTGAAACAGGAAATCAAAATGACCTTAAAATCTTAAGTGATCCTGCTCCTTAATACTCACAAGAAGTTTCTCCAGATTTCTGAAGCTGTGTTGAAAAAAACGTGTTTAAGATTATGTGCCTTAGGATTTCTAAAGAGACAAGGACTACTGTAAATGTATAGATTCCTAAGTCCATACTGTGCTAGTATTGTACCACCCTTCTCAATGATAAATACTGTACCTGGGTCAACCCTGGATAACCAATTTAATGAGTGCAGACACTATAAAGGCTGTCTATGTCTAGTATACTTATCAATTTTTTCATGCCCTGCAAGCCTTTAGCAAATAAGTCTTACACAGAATTTAACTTTCATATGCAGACTGCTGAATTAAACATGATCTTGAATTATATTTTGATTATCAGCTTAACTATTTTTGTGCAATACTGTTAGCACTTATGAATGCCGAAGACTAAAACTCAATGCAAAAAATGCTTTCTCAGTTAAAGATACTTTTATCTCATAACTTCAGAATGCTATTACTGAGTGAAACTCAATGTTTTCAATGGTATCACTATGTACCACAATAATAAAGAATACAGTTATTTATTCATTTATATTTTAACCAGGGTAGAGCACTGATGTACATGGATCTTTCCATATTAAGTCCAAAACCTCTGTCTGGAAAAGTGAATTGTTCAGAGCCATTCCCACGTGCACACGCGCACACACACACACACACACACACACACACACACACACACACACACACACACACACACACACACACACACAGACACACACACACACACACACACACACACACACACACACACACACACACACACACACACACACACACACACACACACACACACACACACACACACACACACACACACACACACACACACACGCTGTGGGAATCCAACCCTAGGCTACAGTAAGGAGCTTGATAATATCATACTGCATTAATCCTCTACATTAACTGTTAGATTAGCTAATATTTCTAATAGATTGAAGCATATCATGATTAGCGGTACTGATGGTGAGAGTATTGCATATTATATAAACAATTTTGTTTATATAAAATGAAAACACATCCAGACCATGCTAATACTGCAAAAATCCATACAAGTAGATAGTCAGACTCCAGAAGAATTTTGGATATTTGAGAAGAGAGTTTAAAATGCTTATGCCCAAGACTGACCTTTGTGAAATTCTAGAAGTTATGTTCGTAGTATCACATAATGCATTGTTTTTCTCACCTCACCCATCAGAGTTGTCCCTGATAACCATTCTATGAGAGATCTGAGTAAGAAAGTTTTGTTTCCACTTTACTAGACCCTCTAGATTTCCTGAGTGTGGATTATTATTAAAGGCCTTGAAAAGTTCAAATAAAATAGCATACAGAGATGCATACACCTAGCGATAACTTCAGTTTATGATTAGATAAGATGGTAGCACATGATCATTTCTGAGAAAATCTGTTTTGATTGGTTAACATCTGATTCCAGAGCTTGCAGTGTGTAACAGTTTTAGTAGACTCCTTCAAATGCTTTTTAGTCAATGATAAAATGTTAGATTTTACATTTGGACAAATGTAAATGAGCTCTTCACTTGTGTTAGGAAATGCTGTAAATGTTTTCCAGTGTTTTTAGACAAAGGGTGTTGTCAAGAATTTACAAATTCTGTTCACTAGAGTTATATTGTATTTCATCCTCTTTAAAAGGTATAGGTTATGCCAGAACTTTGAATTACATCACTACAACCATACTGCATCCCCTCGTAAAATGTATTTGCCATGAGCTGGCACTGCAGCACATTATCTCTCTATCCACATCACACCCACCACCATTTGGTTATAGTGCTGCCCAGCAACAAGTCTCTGTAGAACAGCCATATCCTTTACTTATAAGGCAGTGCTGTGACAAGCCTCCATGCTATATCATGGTAATCAATCCCACAGATGGCCATTTTCACCAGTCTCAATGCTCCACACCAAGTTTCTGTAACACATCACAGCAACCATTCCTAGAAGTCCAACCATGCACGTACCAGCCCGTGTGCTATATCATAACTAGTCCCACAGATGTATTACTGTTGTTACTCTGGCCATGGATAGAGTGTTACAGTATACTATACATGCTGGTGTGGCTTGCCTTTGTACAAAGGATGAATGTTGCTTTGATCACCACCTTTCATGTTGTAGCACAAAGACTTGTTAGTGTGACATATTGTTATTTGTGTAAGTGTATCTGTGGTGCTATTTGCTGTGATGTAGCACACAAAATTGATCAACTTTGGTCTTTCCATTGGCTTTTAATAAAGGAACAAATTAGCATGGCAACCTGCACTATTCATACACTACAGACTATTTGGAATGAATTGATTAATGGGTTACTGAAAGTGATACGGACAACAATAAAGGTTCATAAAACTACATCTATTGTCTAACCTGCCAGTTTACTGATTAAATCTCAAATCCATTGGTCCTTGGGGTATGACAAAACTTATGAAGAATATCCAGTGTGTGCCTCACAAGCAAAACTAGTCCCCTTACTAAAAAGCTCTTTTTTTTAATTAAACTACATAACCGATATGCATCATGCAGAATAGTGGTCAGGAAAAGGAGTAAAATTTAAGGAAAGCAGGAATTGAGCAATGTATGCAATGTTGGAGTGAGTGAAAACTGCCAAAATGTATACAGCATGAAAATAACAAAGGAAATGTTAGCAGGGTTTTGTTTTCTTTTCTGTTACGGTTTATGTAGCCATTTCACTTTGTTAATGTCATGTTAGATAAAGATGTTTAAAAAAATGAACTATTTTTATAAAGGGGATTTTAAGAGTCTTGTGCAGATAATCACTTTCATACCACGCCTTATAGCATTTCTTTCTGTTCTCAATTAAAGTGTTTTGTCTCCTATCCATTAATTTGCATATTTATCAGTAGTTCACATATATAGATTTTTTTTCTAACTAACCAACTTTATCCTTACATTTTGGTCATGTTAGTATTAGGATAAAAAATTACTAGCTATCTGTTATGGAATAGCTTGTTTCAACAGCACACAGTAGAAACAATACACACTTGTACACACTTATACTATACACTTACACTACAAACATGCTACATACTTGTACAAATGTATAATGCACACTGATACTACATACATATATTACACACATACTACACACTTACATACACACACATATTGCACTCTTGCACTACACAAATAATGCACACATACTGTACACTTATGCTGCACACTTATACACACTTGTACTACACACTTATACATGTGCAGATTTATGCTACATACTTACACTACACACACACACACACACACACACACACACACACACACACACACACTTATACCACATACCTACACTATAAACTTATACACACTTATACATACTTATACTACACACTTACACTACACACACAATTAGACTACACACTTATACTACACACTTATACTATGTACTTATACTCACGTACATTACTGACTTATTTTACATACTTATACACACTTATACTACACACATATACACATTGTTGCAATTGTTGCAAAAGAGAGTAAAATCCCATGAGTGGAGGTGCTCCCTGGTCAGCCTCAGTAAGAAGCGGAGATCCCTTATAAGATCCTCCAAAGCTAGGTATGAAAACAAAATAACCACTGATTCTAAGGACAACCACAAAGCATTCTATAGCAATGTCAAAAATCTCAATGGCAACACCCAGATCTGCTCTGAGTTACAGCACAACTGCATGAAAATTACATAACCAACTGATATTGCCAACATCCTGGCAGATAGGTTCAGTGCTAAATTTATCCCCCCTTCACCCCTTAAAGGTCCCATATCTATACAGGAAGAATGCAGAGTCCCTGTAATCACAACTATGCAGGTAAAAGCTGCACTCTCTAAAGCCAAAAACACAGCATCCATGGGACCGGACAACATCCCAGGCTGCATTTTACACGAACTTCAGAATGAACTGGCTCCCCACCTAAGCACCATATTCAATCATAGCCTCACATCAGGCTTTGTGCCCACTGAATGGCATACGGCAACAGTTATCCCACTCCACAAAGGGGGAGCCACCACTGATCCCGGGAACTATCACCCTATTAGCCTGACAAGCCTGGTCTGCAAGGCCATGGAACGTATCATCATGGAACTCATAAACAAAGACATTGGTAACCTCCAAACTCCGGATCCCACCCAGTTCGGGTTTGTGAAAGGTAGATCATGCCTCCTGAACCTGATTGACTTCTTTGAGGCAGTCACCAAAGCCATAGAAGGTGGTTCACACACCCTATTTTGACCTCGCCAAGGCTTTCGACACCATCCCCCATTCTAGAATTATAGCTAAACTCACTAAACTAGGTAGAAATCCCTATGTCACAAGATGGGTTGCCAACTGGCTCACTGACAGAACCCACACTGTAAAAGTTGCACACTCCAAATCTGATCTCAAACCAGTGACAAGTAGAGTACCACAGGGTTCAATCCTGGGACCTCTCCTGTTTATCTACTTCTCTGAAGTACAGGCTAATACAGAAGGGCTCTGGCTAATGAAGTTCGCAGATTACCGCAAACCAGGAATGATAGCTGAGTCCCCAAATGATGTGGAAATCCTACAGAAGGGCCTCACTGAGACAGATGACTGGTGTCAGAGCCATGGCCTCAAGCTCAATGCCAAAAAGTGCATTGTCATCCCCTTTGGCAAAAACTCTATACCCATGAACTACTACATAGACAGCAGTCTACTTAACACCGAATGTGTGATAAGAGACCTTGGGACCCAGGTGGACAGTAGTCTGTCCTTTGATAGTCACATCGCCATAGTAGTCAGGAAGTCCTTCTAGGTGGCACACCTCATCATAAAAGGGTTTTCATCCAGGAAAAAAAAGGTCATTGTTCCCCTCTACTCGACACTCATTAGACCCATTATAGAGTACAATGCCCCTTTTGTAGCTCACAAGACATCTGCAACAGCTGGAAAGGCCACAGAAGTACCTCAAAAAGAGGATTACTGGCCTCAAACAGATGCCCTACACTGACCCTCTCAAAAAAACTCCAGCTTTACTCCGTAGCATATCGCCTACTCCGAGGTGATCTCTGCCTAACATATAAAGCTATGTCAAACCCAGAGCTGTTGGACATGCTATACCTAAAGAAATCCCAGTCACTCCGAGCTACATGGTCTAGGGACCTAAACCTTGTCACCACAATAAACAGGACATGCTGGAGGGATAGATTCCTGTCCCAGAGACTTCCCATACTCTGGAACAAGCTACCCATCTATGTCAAGCAAAGTTATTCATTAGCACTCTTCAAGAAAAATCTTGATGAGTGGATGGGAAATAGGAAATACACCCCAGGGATTACTTATGTGTCTCTGCTCAACAGTGGCACAAGAAAATAACTTTCTTGGGTGGCGTAAGCCAGGGAACCTTGTTGGCTAAGCTTACATAGGCTCTTGGGCCGATAGCCTAGTACCTACCCATGAACTTATGAACATATACTACACACTTTCAGTACACACTTGTACACACTTATACTAAATACTTATACACACATACACTACATTTATACTACACACTTATACTTCACACATACACTACACACTTATACTACACACGTAACACACTTACACTACAGATTTACACTACACATTTATACTACACATTTACTCTTGCTGTTGTTGTTGTTGTTCTTTATCTTTCAGCTTTTCCCGGTTAGGGGTCGCCACAGTGGAACTCCGGTCCGCTAATGATTGGCAGTAGATTTTCACAAACACCGAGGTGCCAGCTCGATGTCCAACCTTCAGTGAAGGCACACCCATTTATGCATGTCTTTCAAATGCCCACCCAACCATGGGGAGGACATGGAGACTCCACATGGAAGGCACTCCCCGCACTCAAGCCGAGACACATTTACTCTACACACATAATATACACTTATACACATGTATACTACACACTTGTACTGCACACTTACACACACTTATACTACTCACTTACACTACACACTTATAGCATACACCTATACTACACACTTACACACACACACTTATTCTGCACACACACTTACACTTCACCCTTACACTACACACTTATACTACTTACTTACACACACTTATACTACATGCTTATACTACACATTTATCCTACACACTTATACTACACATGTATACTATACACTTACACACATTTGTACTACACACTTACACTGCACACTTATACAAACTTATACTGCACAGTTACACTACACACTTATGCTGGACAGTTATACACACATACTACACACACTACACACTTATGCTACAAACTTATACTACATACGTATACATGCATGTAGCACACACTGATACTAAACACATACTGCACACTTATACACACTTACACTATGCACACACACTTATACTATACACTTACGCACACTTATGCTACACATTTACACCACACACACACATGCGCGTGCTCGCACACACACACACACACACACACACACACACACACACACACACACACACGCACACTTATAATACACACTTACACTACACACATGCTACACATTTATATTATACACTTATACACACTTATACTACAGACTTACACCCACTTACACTACACAGTTATAGCACATACTTATACTACACATTTACACTACTTACTTATACTGCACACTTATACTACACACTTATGCTGCACATTTATATCAAACACTTATATACACATTACACACACTAAACACATGCTGCACACTTACATGACACACGTATACTGCACACTTATACACACTTACACTACACAGTTATACTGTACACTTATACTACACACATACACACAATTATACTACACACTTACACTATACACTTATACTACACACTTATACACACTTATAGTACACCGCACATTTATACTAAACACTTATATTACACACTTATAAAATATGCACTACACACTTATACTGCACACTTATACACACACTTGCTCTACACACTTATGATGCACACTTATACCACATACTTCCTCTACACACTTACACTATACACTTATACTATACACTTAAGATTATCTGTTGGCAATTCCTTAACCCTGTATATTCCACACTAGTCTCTAGAATGCTTTAAAAACATTTTTTTTTTTTACTGAGGACTAATATTATACAACTGAGTACTGCTGAACATAGAGTTTCAGAAATGCTGTGTCTGCAACCAAGCAAAAATATTTACATTACATGCATAATGAGCCTCAGTTGTGATTATACATGCATTTGGCCAGGCCAGTGTTCACAGTGAGCAGCCCTTCATTACAACTGTAACACAGATCCACGAGCACATCATGTTAGATACCTTGCTTCTTGGTTAAGTATGAGCAGCTGAGGTACACATTGAATGTGCATGAGCACCTATGGTAGCATTGCAAGTTCGAGTGCACAGATAGTAAAAAGACTTTAACAGTGTTGATCTAATGTATAACAGTTTATCTGCAGAGAAATGTGCAATGAAAGGAAAAATGGTATGGATGGCTAAGGGTGGAATAGTTCAAAAATGTAACAAAAGAAAGTCACGTAGAACAAATGATTATTTGTTGTTAAATAAAGTCATAATTGAGAACTGAAAAAGAGGAAGACTCTAAGTATGGCATGGAAAGACTGCAAAAAAGCATTTGACAGTATCCCACATTCATGGATAAAAGAGTGTTTAAAAATGTATAAGATACAGCCTACACTGATCAATTACATTACAGTGGCCGTGAAACAGCAGCAAACCACTTTGCAGTTAAACCATGATAAAGGGCAAATTATTATTCCAGGGATAAAACTTCAAAGGGAGATATTCCAGGGTGATGCTGTCACTGCTGCTCTTTTGTCTTGCCCTTAACCAATTAAACAGCCTATTTAACAGATTAATTAGGTCATGGCTACAATTTGGCTCCCAGAAAAGAACAAAGTGTAAAACTTCTCATCTTCTTCCTGTAGATTATTTAAAACTGTACAGTTCATCAGATGAGGAACTGAAAACACAACAGTAAATGGTCAAAAAGTTTCAGATGATATAAGAATATAATATGATCTTAATAAATCTGCAAAAGCAACCTTTAAAGCAGAAAATCTGCAGCACCAATAAAACATAATTTTCTGAAAGGAATGTTATATAAAAGAACCTGAGTAAGAAGGAGAGTATAAATATTTGGGAATTGACGAAGGATCAACAATAAAACATGAACAACTGTGAATAAAACTTAGGAATATTTTAGAAGACTAAAATTAATTCTGAAAACAGTGTTGACATCTAGGAATGAAGTTCAAGCAATAAACCAAATTGCTCTTCCTGTCCTAACTTATTGTTAGAAAAATATGTATTAGTAATATGCATGCTTAGTGCATTTGAGGTTTAAAACGGGTTAATACATTTATTCTGTTCACACTGCCTAAATCTGCAGAAACTACATTCCAATCCTGTTATGTCATATGTGCAGCTATGATCTGCTTATGCCTTGGAAATTAACAGGAAAGCATTTGATTTCTGCTAATTTCATGAAAATAATAATAGATGTTTCATTTCTACTAATGTCATGAGATTTAAACAAAGAGTTATTGATTTTCTGCTTATGCTATGAGAAAAGTACATAACTGCTGAAGCTATTGATAATGAAAACAAAGGCTGCTTGAAAATATAAAACCGTAGTCAGCATTACTTGTACCTAAGCTAGAAATGTACCTTGAAATGTAACATACATATTAGAACTGCACAACTGAAGAATAGAAAGTTTGTATGGGCTAAAAATAAAGCCCCAAGGCCAGGTTGTTTTTCTCAAATGTTTTTCATAAATCCAGTCATGTCAGCAGGAAATCCAAGTAACATTTTCTATGTAACACATAGTGAGTTTTAAATCTGGACATTTCAGCAGGAAATCTAAGTAACATTTTCTGTAGAATAATACAGAAAGCTGTGTCTAACTACGTCAACCATAGAAAAGTAACATTTCATAGAACTGTATAAAAGAATCATACTGCCTACTAGTAATTTTGGCAAAATCCTGTATCTGCATGTTTTGTCTCCTTGCTGCAAGTAATAAAGGGTGCCATACCTGAACCTTATGTGAATTGGTCTTTGAAGTTTTTTCCTTTGACAGATTACCACATGTTAGCTTAACCAAGGACAAAAACATAGAATGGGCAGACCTAGGAGAACAAGTCATGAGATGGGAGAAACAGACAGAATTAGAACTGTCAGAGCAGGGAATACAAACACAGAAGCTGAATTGGATAACTCAGACCCACCCAGCTGTACATTTGCAGTCTAGCAAGGACAGCTGATTAGCACTCCTATTAAAAGAGAAAGAGAATGCCTTACAGAATATACCAGAAACTCTCTGGTCAAAGGGAAAATCAGATGTAGGACTTATTCTTACAGCGGGACCAGTTACTATCACGCCAAAATCAGCATTTAGACCACAGAAAAGACAGTATCCCTTAAGAAAAGATGCAGAGGCAGAAATCAAACCTATAATAGCAGCTTTACTTAAGGAAAGGGTGCTGGTGGAATCTCCTGATTCACCATGTAACACACCCTTATTTCCTGTTAAAAAAGCAAATGGAGAATTGCGTATGGTCCAAGATTTACAAGCTGTAAATGACGCAGTAATACCAAGGGCACCTACAGTGCCAGACCCACACACCCTGTTGAATGATTTAAAACCTCAACAGAAATATTTTTCTGTGGTAGATATCAGCAATGCGTTCTTTTCGATACCGATACACCCTGACAGCCAGTATTGGTTTGCATTCACATTTCAGGGGAAAAGGTATACATATACGCGACTACCACAGGGATATTGTGAAAGTCCAACAATATTCTCACAAGAAATGTCAAGCAACTTGGCGGGATTTACCCCACCAAGAGGCAGTCAGATTTTACTTTATGTTGATGACATCTTGCTGACGCCCCCACCCAGCAAGATGGCTAAGAAGATACCATAGCGCTATTACAATTTTTAGCCGCTGAAGGACATAAGGTAAACAAAAATAAACTGCAGCTTTGGAAAAAACAAGTCAAATACCTAGGATATATGATATCCAAAGAAGGTAGAACATTAGATGAGGACAGAAAAGTAGCAATTTTGCAAGCACCAAAACCCACTACCAAGAAGGAAATTATGTCCTTCCTGGGTACAACTAATTTTTGCCGAAGCTGGAGTCCAAACTATGCCTTGGAATCTGCACCTCTGACTGACCTGATATATAAAAAGCCTATGTTAGCACATGATTTGCTACAATGGACGCCAGAGGCAGAATCTGCTTTCTGAAAACTGAAACAGTTAATAGCGCCCTCATTAGTTCTGGGATTACCAAACTACCATAAATGTTTTTTCCAAACTATTGATTGTAAGCAAGGTTATATGACATCAGTGTTAACACAACAGCATGGGGACAAGCAACACCCCATTGCTTGCTATTCATCACAACTAGATCCAGTGGCATGGTCTTTACTTCACTGTGTACAAGCAGTAGTTGCAGCCTCAATGGCAGTACAGGCTTCGGCCTCAGTAGTTTTATTCCACCCTCTCACTTTGAGAGTGCCTCATGCAGTCACGATTATTTTACTGCAAGAGAAGAAAGCATATCTTTCCCCTGCTAGGCATCTTTCCTGTATGACTATATTGTTGAGCCAACCTCACATGACAATTGAACGATGCACGACTTTGAACCCTTCTACCTTACTCCAAACCCCTGCAGACGGCACACCACACCGCTGCCTGCAGGTGATTGAGCAATAGACACTACCTAGAAAAGATCACATGGATGTCCTCTTGGATGATGCCGAGGTGACATATTACGTGGATGGTTCGTGCAAAAGTGGTCCTGCAGGACAGAACCTAGTAGGATATGCAGTAGTTCCTGACACTGAGATTATAGAAGCAAAACCTTTAACGCACAACTTATCTGCACAGGCAGCAGAATTGATTGCCTTGACATGGGCATGTACCTTAGCAAAGGGTAAAAGTGTAAACATTTTTACTGACAGCCAGTATGCTTTTTCTACTGTACATGTATTTGCGCAACAGTGGAAAAACCGAGGAATGATAACATCTACTGGCAAACCTATCAATCATGCACAGTTTATTTTAGATCTTTTAGAATCTATTCAGTTACCTCAGAAAATAGCTATTTGTAAGTGCACAGCTCATACCAAGCAACAAGATAGGATTTCAAAAGGTAATGCGAGAGCTGATACAGCTGCAAAACAAGCAGCTTCAGAAGTATTTCTTTTAAATGAGGAACTACAACCCTCTGAGATTTTAGACTTAGAAATGTTAAAGATGATGCAGACACTTACTTCACAAGCTGAAAAACAAAGATGGGTAAAACGAGGAGCAATTATCGAAAAGGGGCTGTACATCTCTAAAGAAGGGAAACCAATACTACCATCTAATTTGTTTAGATATGCAGCTTTGTTGAGCCATGGGCAGTGTCATATCTCAACAGGGGGGATGGTACAGTTGGTGAACCAGGTGTTCACAACGTATGGATTTACAAACTACTGTAAAAAATTTTGTTTGATGTGCCAAATTTGTAACAAACATCATGCACAAGGGGCGTTAAAGCCCAAGCAAGGGAGTTTCCCTACACCACCATATCCGTTTCACATTATCTGTATGGATTTCATAGAATTGAACAAATGTGAAAATAAGAAGTATTGTCTTGTCATTGTAGATATGTTTTCCAGATGGTTGGAAGCCTTTCCAACCAAAAATCCAGATGCAGCCACAGTAGCAAAAGTTCTTGTCAAAGAAATCATCCCTAGATTCGGCATTCCAGAAAGGATCTACAGTGACAACGGTACACACTTTGTAAACCAAACCATACAGCAATTAAGTAAGCATTTTGGTATTTCTTTAAAACATCATTGTGCATACCATCTGCAATCTGCAGGGCTAGCTGAGAGGCATAATGGAATATTAAAGAATAAATTAAGAAAATTAATAGCCGAAACAGGAAAGAACTGGGTGTATTGTCTGCCCCTGGCACTGTTGAGCATGAGAACTGTTCTGACTGCAAAAGGATTGACTCCTTTTGAAAAACTGTTTGGAAGGGCTTATTATACACCTCAGTGGAAACTTCTCATGCCCACAGACCAGGAAGCTGACTATACACTAGCTGAATATATGAGAAATTTGTTGAATTCTAAACATCTGTTGCAGTCAAATTCTGTTTCAGATAAAGAAAAAACCGAAACATCAGAAGTGGCAGTGATCCCAGGGGACTGGTTGTGGATAAAGGCCATAAAAAAGAAAAAAATGGACATCACCAAGGTGGGAAGGTCCATACCAGGTGCTTCTTTCGACACCTACTGCAGTCAAAATCACAGAGTGAGCCTCGTGGATCCACCTGATGCACTGCAAACTAGTTAAGAACTTTGAATTGGACAAAAATCTTATCTCTCCATCGGGGCCATCAGCACAAAGTCTGGCTACAAAGGGGGGGTCAGATCAATAGGACTGATCCGTCTCAACCACAGTGAAGAAACCATAGATGCTGAAGGTCCTATTAGGTCAGAGAGTAAGATCACATGTCAAAAGCAAAAATTATAGAATCCAGAAAAATCCAAATAAAACTACTCGGAAGAGTTGGAGAAAACAGGAATGCAGAACAACCATTTCCTCAGAAGTATTGCATAATCATCCTGTTAACTGTACTAGTGACAATAATCTTTTTGTTGTGGCCATTCATTTTCCCAGCCACACAAACTGAACTGAATAAACATGGAGAGTTGCACAGAGTGGCACCCCAACTTTAACACTTACCAGGCAATCAAATATGTGTATGCTGAGACCTTCAATGTTTTGAATTGCTGGATTTGCACAGCTTTGCCAACAGCATATGGGGGTTACTGTTAACTTCAGTCCCCCTAGGAGTCAATGAGACCTGGGAAAACCTGATTCATGATACATCAAATATTACATCACAAGATAAAATAGCATTGCACTTGTTTGTTCAACAAAAGGGAACTGTGTGTTTCCACAAGAATGATACGGTTCAGGTGGGTTGGAGCAATTGCAATGTGACTGTTCCTTATAGATGCTACACTAAATCTGATAATACCGGATCTTATTGCAATACAAACTATGATTCATTTTTTGAATTGATGCACAAAACAATTGAGGAAGTAAAACATGATTCTGTTCTCTACAAACAACTGTCTATAATTGACAGAAAAATGTTTCACGCAAGACAAGTGTATGTTCATAGTAAAGTTACTACCAAAGTAGAGGACTGTTATTTTGTATGTGGTAGGAAAGCATACAGGTGATTACCTGAGAATTGGTCCGGCAGTTGTTTTTTGGGCTACCTGGTTCCAGCCATACAACACACAGCAGTTTTATCTCAAGGGATAATTCGGAATGTTCGAGAAATCATCAAGGAACCTATCACTCCAGTGGGGCAAATCAATGCACGCTGGAAAAAACATCATGCTGTGGGTGATGGACTGACACACATGGACTTGAGTGATACTGTCATATCATGGGCAGGCATATTACCAGCATATGGAGCAAGAAAATCGATCTGGGAGCTAAGAAAACTATCTAAACTTCTCGAAGTAATGAGTAATGTGACCTTTTCTGCCCTAGAATTGGTGACTGATGAACTGAATGCCATGAGAACTGTAGTGCTTCAAAACCACATGGCTCTTGACTTCACCCTAGCGGCAAGAGGAGGTACTTGTGCTTTAATCCAGGAGGAGTGCTGTTCGTATATTCCTGACCACAAACATGAGATAGACAATCACCTTGAGGTAATTCAGCAAGTGTCGGCTATGACCAAGCCAGGACCAAATCCATTGACTGACTTTTTCCAGAGACTGTTTGGGGGGGTGGGGCAGTATCCTGATGAACATCCTGATTACCATCTGTGTAGGAATGATCCTACTGGTGGTATGTGTTTGCTGCTGCATCCCCTGTATGAAAAGACTGATTAAAGATTTTATAGACATGTCAGTTTCAGAAACCTTATACCAAGGTGCTGAACTTTAAGAATTGTTGAAAAATTGAAAATGCTTTCATAAGTTTAAACTGAATGACTCTCTTAACTGAAAATCCTGAGTAGGAAGAGGTTAGGGGAAGAAAAAATTGTTTATGCTTATTTTGAAAGTGGAATAAAAGTAATAAAAGGGGGGAAATGTTAGAAAAATATGTCTTAGTAATATGTATGCTTAGTGCATTTGAGGTTTAAAAAGTGTTAATACATTTATTCTGTTCACACTGCATAAATCTGTAGAAGCTACATTCCAATCCTGTTATGTCATATGCGCAGCTATGATCTGCTTATGCCTTGGAAATTAACAGGAAAGCATTTGATTTCTGCAAATGTCATGAAAATAATAATAGATGTTTAATTTCTACTAATGTCAAGAGATTTAAACAAAGAGCTATTGATTTTCTGCTTATGCTATGAGAAAAGTACATAACTGCTGAAGCTATTGATAATGAAAACAAAGGCTGCTTGAAAATATAAAACCGTAGTCAGCATTACTTGTACCTAAGCTAGAAATGTACCTTGAAATGTAGCACATATATATTAGAACTGCACAATTGAAGAATAGAAAGTTTGTATGGGCTAAAAATAAAGCCCCAAGGCCAGGTTGTTTTTCTCAAATGTTTTTCATAAATCCAGTCATGTCAGCAGGAAATCCAAGTAATATTTTCTATGTAACACATAGTGAGTTTTAAATCTGGACATGTCAGCAGGAAACCTAAGTAACATTTTCTGTAGAATAATACAGAAAGCTGTGTCTAACTATGTCAACCATAGAAAAGTAACATTTCATAGACCTGTATAAAAGAAGCATACTGCCTGCTAGTAATTTGGACAAAATCCTGCATCTGCATGTTTTGTCTCCTTGCTGCAAGTAATAAAGGGTGCCATACCTGAACCTTACGTGAATTGGTCTTTGAAGTTTTTTCCTTTGACACTTATAGTTTTGGAGTGAATGACTGGAGCCAAAATGTGTTGGATTGGTTGGACAGGAAAACAAGAAGAATACTTCATGCTCATCAAATGATTTATAAAAATTAGTGTATACCAAAACTATATATTCCCCATTCTGAAGGAGGGATGGGCCTCCTTGAAGTTGATTACACATATAGATCTGCAATCGTGGGACTGCATACAAATCTGCTGACCTCACAAGACCCAAGCATAGTGAAAGTTTTGAAACATGAGGAGAATAAGTCTAAGATGACTTCCCTCTTTAGTTTACCAGAAGTATATTGGTGTCAAGTGGGAATGGAAATCAAACCAGGAGACAAAAATCAGGCAGTAACTGAATGTGCCAAAAAATAAAAAAGAATATAAGGTGGAGGATCAAATGAGAAAGCAGGAAATATGGAAAATGCATAAATACAGTTAGAAGTAAAGAAAACTCTTGGAACAACCTCATGTTGATCAGGATCAAGCACAGGAAGGGTTAAGGATAAGTGAATGTAAGCCAAATGACGAAAGCTTAATATTGGCAGTACAAGATAGTAGACTACATACATGTTGGTTTACAAAGTCCCTTGAACATGTACGAGAAACAGAAAAATGTAGGTTTTGTAAAACAGAATTGGAAACGGTTGCACATCTTGTTGCTGGCTGTGATATAATAATGGCAGAAGGACCATAACTGAAAGACATAATAATGTGGCAAGACTGCTGCATTGGGATTGTGCAAACATTATAATATTGAAGTAGCTGAAAAACACTGGAAATATGAGCCACAAAGCAATAGAAAATGATAAAGTTTATATCACATGGGCCCACCCATTATCAACAGGTCAAAAATAGATACGAGAAAGCCAGATATAGTAGTCCATGAAAAAAAGACAAAAGTAGCATTGATCACTGAAATCGTTACATCCAGTGACTACAGTGTCTTATATACAGAGAGACACCAAGTCATAAACTACCAAGATTCGCAGACAGAAATGAGATCAATGTGGAAGAAAGATACCCAGACAGTTCTAATAGCAGTAGGAGCAATGGGTCTTATAAAAAATAATTTACAATTGTACTTAAATATGTTATCGATACATATAAATCCATATGAATTGCAGAGGGAGTCATTATTGGGCACATTACAGGTGCTGCGAAGAGCACTTCTGGCTAACATTGAAGATTGAAACAATACTAATTTCATGAACTTAAATCATAATTTGACTTAGGAATGGGGTCCATCCCATCATGGTATCAGAAGCCTTAAAAGACTTGGAGAAATTAAAAAATAAAATACTAGATATATAAAGAGGAGATATTTATGAAGACAGCATATCCATGCTTGTGGCCAGTGATGTCATGTCGATAATATAGCTGCACATATACAGAAGAAGCATGCTAATCACACAACAAAAATGTCAAGCACAGGTGACAGAGAACAGACAGATGCTTCTACTGTGTATTGTGAAATGTCCAGCCATCTATCTCTATTGGATATTACATATATGGATCTTGGAGTGGTGCACTGATAGAATTAATTGAGATGACAAATATATTCAGCCAAATTAACAAAATGTTATTTCTTTTTGGGTGGGGTGAGGGCATTGAATATGTAGCTGTCCTAACAATCTTAGTGCATGTGGATATAGCACAATGAGCCTATTGTCCACCTATGCAGGGGGAGTCAAGTGACTGCATGCTATTAACATTGCATAGTCATACTAATTGTGTTAATGTATGCCAGTAGAGATAGACATGGTACTGCTGCATAAATGTTTTGCAGGTTTATTTTTAATGGCTAGAAGTAGTGCTATGCAAAGAGAGGCATCTTTCACAACAGCAGATGTAATTATCCTGCACTCTCTTATACACTGTAATATTCTCCTGTGCATTTCTCTGTTCTTTTCAATCTCTGTAGGGGTTAGAGACATAAACAGGGCATAATGTGTTATTAGACGGTGGTATGCATTGCCAGGTTATTTGCCTAGCAAAAATATTGTAAACTCAGAGTACTGAGGTAGTGACTGCAGACTAGCTTCAGCCTCACATCTGCCAAGGAGGTCAGGCTTGCATCAGCTCAAGTCACTGTAGTGGTGACATCACTATTCTCCCATGTAAGGAATACCAGTAGCATGGGTGACTGCCTTGGCTAAACAATTTCAGGCATCAGCCTTATACTGAGATCTGGTATTGCCTTCTTGCATGAGCCTCTGCCTGTACTACTGATGAAGGATAGCCAGAAAAATCACACCAGCTCTAAATTCTAAAAAAGAATACTACACTCACCTGCTTCAGCCATAATTGTCTCACCTTCAAAGATCTCAGGAAAAATGCCTGAGAACTGACATCCAAAGCAATTTTTGTGTGTCCCATATTTTGCACAACTATGGGCTTTGAGGGGAAATTCATTGGTATGATGGATCGCAGAGTAATAAAACAAATGATATTGCATTCACACCTGTCAGAAATGACTAGATTATTGTCTCCTATTTTTGGTCTGTTCCTCATAAAATGTATATTTTTTATGGCAAATCTCTGAGGAATTAAGTAATTAAATAATGATAGACATATGAGTTTCAGATTTCATACCCTTCAGAAAAAGCATGCTAACACAAAACGTGTTATTACAGTGGCTTTCTAAGTTTATCAGTGCAATACTTAAAATTTGTCCCTATTTTGCCCCCCCTCCATTATTTTAGGCTTTGTCCAGATTTCTTGTACTATGAGGTTGAGAGATATGAGTGGATTATTATTCTTCCAATGGAACTTTACGGTTTGAAACATGGCAGTCATGCACCTTTCTGTTTTCTGTTAAGAATATATGTTCAACAGTGTCTCCATCTTCATATAGTTGAAGATGGTTGAAGACAATTCCCTCATCACTATAATCATGTGCTTCCAGCATGTGCAAAGAGCTGGCCACTGTGGCTCAGGTGTGTGCATGGTATTGTGTTGCATTTTTTATGATGTGTATCAGGTTTGCTCATTGCACAAATTAAGTGATGCTGAATCAATAATAAGACGAGCCCTAATTAGCATAAACATTGAAGTTCTGTGATCAAGTGAGCAGGATGATCAAAACAGAGATAATAATAATAGTGATGAAGATGATTATGACATCTTTGAAAGTGAGACAGTTATGGCTGCAGAAGGTGAGGGTGTCTAGCATGTGTATGAGGGTGAGGGTGTCTAGCATTTTCTGTAATTGTGGAGCTTTTTTCCCCGGGCCTCCACTGAAAATGGGACTTTTTGGCCCAGTGGACTTTCCCAGTCAACTAATGCCAATAAATAAATAAATAAATAAAAGTGAAGTATGACCATATGATCCACGTATGTAAGCAAAATAAGAAAGCATTTGAAGTGATATGATTGGGCTTACCATATTATTAGCGATAACATGATTGGGAGACTGAAAGAAAAGGAGTAAGACTGACATCTGTCTTCTCATTACACAGAAAATGCAAATCACATTGCCAAAGAATATATATATATATATATATATATATATATATATATGTGTGTGTATTGCAGTGCATCTCCTGACCCATATAGAAAATGAGGGAAAAAAGGGTTGATGATAATGATGATGATGATGGCGACAAATCTCCTTAACAAATGACTGTAACTACCACACAGCTCAGTAGGAAAGCTATGCCTAATACAGGATCCCTGCCCTTCATTTTAAGAGACTATAAAGAAGGCTACTGAGGTGATATCTATACCCCCTGTGATAATGTCCGATGTGCTCTAGGATCAAGTGCCCCTGAAACTTCAGACTCCCACATTAGTATGCTCTGAAGTTTCTTCTTTTCTTCTTTTACTTCTTTGACTTTCACTTTCACTAACAAGCATGTCCATAGGCTGTATCCAATTCTTCATGACATTTCATGTCCATAGTCACCCTTGTTCACAGCTGGTCACATTATCTTCTGTAAAAGTCATCAATGTCCATTCCCTTTTCATTAAATACAACTCGGCAAGTCTGTCATATTACATTTAGAACCTCTTTTGGTCATTCCTCAATGATACATTGAATTTGATTCACTGAATGATCTGCTCCTTGCAGGCTTATAATGTTGAAATATATGTAACTACTGTATCTTTCTTATAGTAGAATTTAGGTTTAATTTGATTTTGTCATGTATGGTATAACCTTACTAATTAAGAAATAAGTCTACAAATGATTGACTTGTGATGCAGATTCTGTAGTGTAGCTGAAATCATTAAACTTTTATTTTTTATATCCCACAGTGTACTTGCAAGACTTTCATTGTAGCCTTAAACATCTGAAAAATAAACTTTTTACAAAGGAAAGTAGACCATTTGTAAAATAATTAATATATTTCAAGTATTTTATTCTAACTGAAATGAAAATTTCTGATTCAAGCTGAGTGACAGTGACTATAATATAGAGGGGTGTGACTGGGTCTCTATTGTAACCTTATTATTCTTATGTGTTCAAAAAATGGATGCCAAGAAATTCATCTCAAAAGTGAAACTCGAGAGGTGAATCTTGGTATCCTTGTCAAGAACACATAAAAACTGATTAGGATAGCTGAGACCTGATCAAAACTCTTTGCAGTGTGTGGAGCTATATGTACTCCATGTAGCACCAGTTACAAAAGAAAAAAAAAGTGTAAAGTGTTTTACTTGCTTTGAGACCCAGTAAAACAGTAAAATCTACTATTCCCCACAATGCAGTCTTTTTTTATAGACAGTTAGGATCATCTTTTGCAACATACTTTTTAGTTGCAATGTACTCTGAGTCCAGCCTTCCCTCCAGAAGCTTAAAACTTGACAGGTTCTCTGTCTGTGCTAGTCTTCTATAGGATCATTCATTAAATTCCTTTACCAATATTTTTGGCAGTGGAATTCTTGAGGGATGATCAGTATATGCATGTCCTAGTGATGTTCTATATTCAATCTGATAACCCTACACTGACTGCATTATTGTGCATCTGTGGCACGTTCTGCTGCTAAGGTGGGCAGACTGTTGTATTTTCTAAGCAGTGCTAACAATAGTCTGTATCAACTTAAATCTTCTGTACCAAAACTATTGATGAGATCACTTTATTCTAGAAATAAAAAGTATTTTCTTTTTCGATTTGCAAATATTTTGTCTACTGGAGACAATGTTCTAAAAGCATATTCCATAGAACTTTTTTAACTTCTGGCAGGACTTCTTGAATTATGTTTCTAATGCTGTATGTAAGTTATAACTTTTGGTCATAATGTACCAACAGTTCATCACGCATAAGTAACTCTTTAATAAATTATTTCATTTTTGGTGTTCCAGTTGCCTTGAAATCTGTTTTACCAATATGTATTATAGTGCCAATATTATACTTTATTTACACATAAAGTTTCCATAGGACTGCACCAAGCCTTCAAATGTTTGGAACTCTTTCACACGCATGCATGTGTCTGTGTGTCTCTGTCTGTGTGTTTATGTGCATGAGGGTGATTTATGAATTGTTTGTGCAGTAACAGTTGAAGGGCAAATCATTTTTATCCAGTACATGCCTCAAATACTCACTCTATGATGTGCCAGAGCCAAGTATATATTTGTTTACTCATGCACCACATTCTTCTAGCCTCTGATTTACTTTCTGTAAGATGTCTCACTCAGTATCTGCTGGTGACTAATAAACTATCTATATACACCACTACCACACCACCACATTTAAATCTTTTATCATGTTTCTCATAATTTTTTGAGAAATGGAAGGTGTAGTACTCATTTCAAATGATAGCATGTTATATACAAACAACCCTCTGGTTGGCTTTCTAGTTGAGTATTTCTTGCACTCATCACCCAGCAGTGCTTGTCAGAGTAGGGCCATCTCCTTACAGCACGGTTAATGATATTGTTCATTTTGCTTTCCATAGTACACTGTAGGACTATTACTTATAAGAAACTCCATGCTGTACACCATTCAATTGTTGTGGTTCATAATGACGTCTATGAAAGAAGACTGAAGTATTTTTTTATAAACAGTCAACACTTATGTCCCTGTACAATGCTAATTCCTTCACCATTTTCTGAAATGGTAAATATAAATGATACAGATTTACACTGAATAATTACATCTTATTTTATAGTCATGCAGTTATTGACCCCAGAACATCTAAAACCCTGGGATGTCACTACTCAAAACAACATCATTCCCAAGATCACAATACAGAAATATATACATATAATGCATATATGTCCTTTAATTGTATCCTGCATTCTTTTTAAATCCTCTCATGCAATGCCTTTATATTAATCTGTTATTACCTTTTCTCTCATGCTCTGTTGTATCAAGTATTATTGTTAATCTGTATTCATATTCTCTTTTGGATCATTTCTCTCTGAGTCTCACCTGAAAAGGGTCTTTTTCCAGTAACAAAGGCAAAAAACAAGAATAAACAAATATATATATATATATATATATATATATATATATATATATATATATACATATATGTATATATATATATATATATATATATATATATATATATATATATATATATATATATATATGGGTCTCCTGTGTGCCCTGTGTTTTGTTGAATGCAGTTTCTTCAACAAAAACAGGGGGTATGGTTTGCTACCGATGGTAGGACTAGCCAAATGATGGAAATGTCAATGGTGTCTAATGCCAAGACAGGTAAGTGGGGTTGGAGAGGTAAGAGTGTCTGTGCATGTGTATCTGAGTTAGGATCAGAGATGAGTGAAGGAAAGGTGTTGCATGTTTGTAAAAGAGTTTGTGTACTTTAGGCTTAGGTTAAAGAATAGATATAGTGCTGTTTGTGTGTTTGTGAATGTTTGTGTATACAAGTGTGTCTTGTGCAGTGCTAGTGTTATGGAAGGTTTTTATGAAGGTAAGGTGTAGGATTATTCTGACAAATTTTAGGCTAATGTTGTGAATTTTAATGTTAGTATCAAGAGAGGAAGTTTTCCTTTCCTGATATTATTTAATTCCATTTTTTTTTGTTTCCAGTATTGTGTATGTTTGTACTTTTTGTCAGTGTTTTCAATTTGATATTAAATTAGCTTGATCCTACACAATGGAATCATAAACATGTATATCTATCTACCTATCATCTATCTGTCTATCTATCTATCTATGGTTCCCCTTCAGAAGACTGAAACATCACAATCCTGAAATTCATAAGACTGGAGACCAAAATCCTGAAACTTCAAAATCTTGAAAACTCAAAATCCTGAAACTCAAAATACTGAAAACACACGGCATAATATATTGACTTTAAATGACTTAAACCATATTACCTTCCACCAAGTATAAGGAGGGGAGAAAGCTCCCCTGAACCTCCAATGTGGGGGGCTGTGCTGCCACACCCCCCTGCTTCTTAAATATATCAACTAAGTGCAATCTTGGAGTTGCTATATTTAATTAGCAGAGGCTGTGGGGGGCGCAGCCCCCCACATGGTGGGTGCAGGGTGACTTGCCACTTGCTCATACTTGGTAACAACTGCTATGCATTGTTTTATATGTGTTTCTGTGTGTCCTTGTACTGGCATAGCATCATTATTTGTATTGTGTGTGTTTTCAGTATTTTGAGTTTTCAGGATTTTGAAGTTTCAGGATTTTGGCGTACAGTCATGAATTTCAGGATTGTGATATTTCAGTCTTCTGAAGGGGAACCATATATGCATATATATATGCATATATATATATATATATATATATATATATATATCTAGAGAGAGAGAGAGATAGATAGATATATACATAGATATATAAATTAGATATAGCTATATAGATATATAGTTTATATACGCACACACATATATATATATATTTATATATATGTATATATATATATATATATATATATATATATATATATATATATATAATATATATATATATATATAGCGGTCGAGTGGTCTCTGAAAGACATGCATGAATGGGCATGCCTTCGCTGAAGGTTGGGCGTCGGGTTGGCAACTCGGCACCATAAAAATCTACTACCAATCATTAGCGGACCGGAGTTCTGCTGAGGTGACCCCTTAACCGGGAAAAGTTGAAAAGATAAACAAACTGTGTGTGTGTGTGTGTGTGTGTGTGTGTGTGTGTGTGTGTGTAAATATATATATATATATATATGTGTGTGTGTGTGTGTGTGTGTGTGTGTGTGTGTGTAGATATATATATATATATATATATATATATATATATATATATATATATATACAGGAGTAGGGCATGACACCCATTTAACCAACATAACAATTGGCAAAACAACAAATGTTGACACATTCTATGCATGCTTCAGGAATTAACCCAGAGTGGAATATATATCCCTTGTTAATTATATATGCTAACTCTGAGATCACGCAATCCCTAGGAAAGGGAATATTCAACTACCAGGGGATTACTGCTCTTACACATACCTGTTAACAATCTATTTGCATAAACCAAACAGGTGCTGATGCCATTGTATAGTCGCTTTAGTGTCCACAGCCTCTCTCTCTCTCTCTCTCTCTATATATATATATATATATATACACACACACACACACACACACACACACACACACACACACACACATTATTAGGTAATATATAAATATATACTAAACACACACACACACATACGCATACACACAAAACCTATGTAATACATATATATATATATATATATATATATATATATATATATATACACACGTATATCAAAACATCCACATTTCACTGCATGATGTTTAAACACAGCAGCATAGTGAGTCAGAATTTAATTTGTGTTCTGATGCAATGATCACAGTAAGTTGCTTTCTCTGTTATCAACAGTTAATATTCGAAAAGGTACCTTTAACATTTCACCAGTTTGCTTGTAGTTTTTGTCTTTAATTTCAGTGGAAACACTTATCACACTGACTAATGTTACTACATTATTTACAAGTCACTCCCTCAAATTTTCTTAATCCTTGCCTCCTATAGCTATCAAATTATATATCTACAACCAACCCACTACCCTTCTAACATTTTATTATCCTAATGTATAACAAAGGTAAAACCCAAGTCAAATAAGATGCTCCTAAATCATATTATTTTACTAGCCTTCATCACCAATTATCAAATCCACCTTCTTCAAATACTTAGGACTTCAACCAATCCTCACAAAAAATATCAACTTGCCACACTCTTCCCTGTGTAAAATATCAATTCAAAAAATGAGTGTAGATATTTATCCCAACCCTGGTCTCACTGTTCATAAAACCATTACTTCCAACCCCAAAATAAATCTCAACAAAATAAAGACTCCAAACCCACCTTACTAAATATAATCCTAAGAATTATGTGCAATAAAATTCATGACATATGTGGTTATCTTGCCATATAAACTCCTGATGTAGTTATAGCTACTGAAACCTGGTTAAAAAAAGAAATAAAGGATAATGACATCACCCCCCAGGATATAATATACTCAAGCATGAAAGACAGACCAAGCATGCAGGTGGTGTAGCAATCATCTATAAAAATTCTCTATCACCTTACTTTCACAGGAAATAACCAAATCTAACAATGCTGAACTACTAAAAATCAACAGTGGGCAAACTATATGTTTAACAGCAATTTAGATACCACCAGGGAATAACACTGATACTGATATAAGCATCCTGCATTGGATAACCCAAAAATTAACCATGAAACTGTAATACTTTTAAACTTAAATATAGACTGGCAACTCATAAATTCTACTACCCCAACTGAATCCATAAACTTGCATGACTTCAGACAATTAATAAACACACCTACTAGAATCAATAAAACTTCATAGAAGCACTCAACATTAAATTGGATTCATACAATCCAGACAAACTGGCAAAAGTAGGCTGCCTCTTAGATAGCATAAGTGACCACCATACCTCAACCTGGAGGCATCAAAAATCTGGAGAAAGGCCCATGAAAAGTAGGTACAACTTGTCAAAAATCTGTACCCCAATTAACATGAAAATTTGCATACATAATTATGCAACCCTTCTCACTCCAATGGAATTGTGGGAATACCAACATTCAAACGGTAATTGAAGAACAAACAAAATAGCATGCACAAAATATAACCAGAACATACCTCTCAACCTGTTACAGAAATAAATCTGTATAAAGACCCAAAACAGGAACATTGTTTAAATATTGTTCTTGTAAACTTAGAAAGTTGATAAACAAGTATTGCATTAGCATGAATTCTCTGAAGGGTATGAAGTCTGAAACTCAAATTCATGTAATTATTTTCTGACTTCAGTCCTCAATGATTTTCCAGTGTTTTGCCAGAAAACCACAATTTTATGAGAAATGGACCAAAAATATGAAACAAAAATCTAGACAGTTGAGAGGTATGCTGTCCTGTATAGCAGTTTCATAAATGAGTGCAAACAACTTGCTCTCCTCAATCATATCATATGCTTTCACTGCTTTTTCTTTCTTACAGTTTGCTACTGAAATGGTCCATTCTGGATCAGTCCACTCACTTCATAAAAAATAAGTGAGAGAGAAAAAAAATGAACACCTCAAGCTGCTCTAGCACAAGAAGGTTGGTAATATAGGTAGACATAACCTTTAACCTGTTGCCAACAGAACTAAGGACAATCAGAGACACACATTTCAGATTTCAAATGAGTTGCCAGGATTATTTTGTACTGTACACAAACTTCCGCATTGTTGCAACACAACTGTCATTTTTCCTATGGTATATATCCTAAATATGGCATTCTAGTACATATGTTATTATATTACAAACCCTTAACTGAATAACTATAACTACAGACATAGTAACCATCTCTTTAGAGTCACTCGCACCTTTTCATTTTTTTTTCTTCCACCTATTGAGTCCAGACCATTTGGGCTAAACGTTTACTTACTACTTAAAACTTAATTTGCACACCATAGCTTAAGTGGTGCATGTTTGGCTAACTAAATTTGTTCTGTGTATTGCGAAGGCTTTCAGACACAAAACAACTTCAGCTAGCTTTAACTATTATTTTATTTTACTTGTTCATCCTTTTTTAATAAGAGAAAGCTATAATTTAAGACTGCTGGTCAAGGTCAAGCACAAGGGCAAATATTAGGTAAAGAGATGCGCTGGGCTAAAATGGGTATGGACCTCCTCAGCATCTCAGATATGCCACCTAATTAAACTCTCAGCAATTATTGATTCTTACTCGAGCAATGAGTGACCCATCCAGTCCACCACCTTCAAGTCACGTCACCAAGAAAAGCATGAATCGGGATTCCATTTTCACAAATCAGATGTATAAATAATAATGATTGCATAACTGTCTGGTGAGCATGAAAACAAATAGGTTTTCTATTTCACTGATCTGTGTATCCTAGAAGATACACTAAAATTCTGATCAGTTATGAATGTTTCATTTGAATAGCACATTAATACATCTTTAAAACTGTTCACACTTTATTACAATGAATTCAGTTAGCAACACTGTGTGGAATGTGTACTTAATACAGCAACATGTACAAGAGTTTGGGTCTATATTATGATATTGCATACTCAGAAGAGTGAACAACCCCATGTAAGCAAAAGCTTACAACGTCGAAACCTCAGAACAGTGATTTTTTTCCAAGGGAGCAAAATTGCTGCTCCGAAAAAAAAAAAAAAAAAACTGTAAAACATTACATGTTGTGGCCCACATCCCCTGACATGGGGGGCTGTGCTTCACTATTTTGTCTTTTTGCACTTTTCAGTTCGACAAAGATGCATTTGACAACCTGCGTCTGTGACAGCATAATATGTAGCCCAAGTGTTCAGCAACATACAATTATTTAGTAGTATTTCTGACAACATTACCAAAAACTATATTTTCTAACTTTGTATAGAAAGAACCAAATTCTGTACTGTTTCCTGTCCATCAAATAATAAACTGCAAAGCAAAAATGTTTCTGCATTGGCAATCAGGTAACAAAGCAGCACTGAGCACCTCATACAAAGCTGGGGGTCACAGTCGTTCTTTCTTTTATAGTCCAGCTCAGTCTAAAGATAAATACAGTGAATTAGTAAGAATAATATTCAAATACAGGCCCTTAGTTCTAGGAAACCTGGACAATAACTTGTCTTGCACACATTAAAACCTGCATACAGGCTCATAGAAAACAAGCCGAGAGGGAAAACATAAAACTTTCACTAAGTAAATCCTGACAAAACAAACTTCAACCAATAATGCTCCTGACATACACGCAAACTTTATAGATTACTCACTCTGAATTTTAAGTCATAGATCATGTCCTTCTATTCCCGCTGCTGCTGCTATTCCAGAAAACATCATTTATCAGCCCAAGAGCAGAAAACCAGCCAAGAGGGAACAATTTATTTATGTATTTATTTAGTTATTTAACATTTCTTAACCGGGATAGTACAACTGGATGATAAGCCCATTTTCAGCGGAGTCCTATGGACAAAAGCTACACAAAAAAAAAGGAAAACATTAAACTTTCACTATGTAAATCCCAACAAAGCAAACTACAACCCTGTAATGCTCCTCTCTGTCCCAGCTACTGGCTGTTGTGAATGTGTTAATTTTCTACTACAAAAAGTAGTGAAATTTATATTAAGATGCAAAACCTTAAAGTTGCATCATTAGTCTCCATTTCTAATTCAGTATCATTTCAATGCCAGCAAAACTGAAGAAACGTGATCATATAAACACAGCTAACTCTCTTCATGCTTCAAAGCCTATTGATTCTACTTTTAAAATTAAATCAATCCCCTTTACGCTACGAGCAGTCCAGCTGCTATCTCTTGCATAACTACTAGTTACAATCAGACTTATTTCAGCCAGATAAAAAGTTGGACTCTGAATAACATCAGGTGAAAATCACCATGACAGATGACATTTATGATACATTAACATTGAAAGTTACCTCTGAGATCTGAATATACGGTAACGAGACTACAAGTCCCACTACGAATTAACATAGTTCAATGTACATAAAAAAGCTAAACAAACTCTAACAGAAACAGTCTGAGCCAGGCGAGCCCTATTCTGATAGGCTGGCAGTCTCCATCATGAAGCTGACATCATTGCACATGCCCTACTCTGATGGTGTCAGTGACAGCTTCCAAAAAAAAAAAATTTTGAAAAATAAAAATGGGAATTAAGGGTGCCACTCAGGAACTCATGACACCCAATTGTTTGGACCTCAAAACCAGTAAATACCAAAGAATTTGGTACAGTTGAGAGGTATGGTGACCACATACCAATATATTTTATTAGAATTCACCATAACCTAGATAAACATATTATCTATAATTAAATATGAAATACAACCAATTTCAGCAAAGATATTTTCAATGAAACACTAAAAAATATAACTGGGATGTACTTAGAACAAGCTAGATATTGCTCTAGAATACTTTAATCATGTATTCTTACAGATGTTAAATAATCTAGCACCAGTACATAATAAAAGAGTACACCGCACCATGGCTGATAAAGGAAACAAAAAAATCATGATAAAAAGGGCTAAATCCTGGAAAAAATTGGTATAAAAATAGAACTCAAAATGACTAATAATTTAAGCATCTTGGAAACCGTGCAATACTCCATGTCCAACAGGACAAGCAAACATACTATAACAACCTACAAAACAAACATAAATAACTCAAAACTTTTTTGGTCATCGTTAAATAACTGCCAAATTTATTCAAAATAAAAGACGAAAAACATATGAGATCAAGCGCTTTCGCCTGGATCAGTACCAGGCTTTTTCAAGATGGCTTTTTCCAGGCGAAAGCGCTTGATCTCATATGTTTTTTGTCTTTTATTTTGAATAAATTTGGCAGTGAGCTACAGTTGAACTGGTTCACCTTCCTCCTTTGCTGTGGATTTTGATATTCATTTGTTTAGAGTTTTTTTTGGTTTCATCATTAAATAAACTACTCCACCATGGCAAGACCACTAGTCCCTCTCCAAGAACAGATGACATGACAGACTCTATCCCCACACAGTTTAATTCCTACTTTATACAATTAATATTATTTCTCTATGACACTAACACATATGCCCCCTCACTCTACCCCTGCCCAATCAAAACCACCCACAACTCTTCAGTTTTAGTGCAGTACCTACCTCACTCATAAGGAAGTGGTTAATTAAGCTAAAAACTACTTCTGTAGCTGTAAAGCAACTCCCCTCAGACTACCTAAAATTGGCTGCAATCATAGCCTTCCCTGGGTCCATACTAATTAATAGGTCCATAGCAAAAAGATACATCCCATCACTGGAGAAACAATCCTACATCATACTACTGCACAAAGGCAGCACCTCTACAGAGTTTAATAACTAGAGACTGATAGCGATTCTCTTCCCCCTCTCCAAAATATTAGAGAAATGCATCCATATGCAGTTGATGCAATATCTAACCTCAAATAACCTGCTCTCAGAAACACAACATGGTTTTAGGCCCCAGCACAGCATGACTACTGCTCTACTACAGTTTACCAATATAATAAACTGACATAGAAATGATGGCCTGCTTGTGTCCACCATGTTCTTAGACTTGTCAAATACTATCTCCCACCAGCAACTGCTCATTTGACTCTCCTCAATAGGACTTTCACAATACTCCTTGTTGTGGTTCCTTAGTTACCTATCTGAAAGGCTACAAGCCATTAAATCCTTCTTGTCCTTTCAACCAGTTACTACAGGCATCACTCAGGGCTTTATCCTGGGTCCTGTACTATTAAATACATTTATTAATGACCTCCACACCTTAACTCACCATGCTAGTTTCGTTCAGTATGCAGATGACTCAACATTAATATCTGCAGCCTCCGCAATAAATAAGCTCCAAGACATTACCCAAAAATCTTTCTCTTGGGTAGAAACCTGTCTCAAAGAATCAAACCTCCTACTGAACCCCAAGAAACCTAAGTTAATGCTTTTCACCTCAAGTCAGCAAATAATATTGTCAAGTATAACTCACAGTAAACTTCTAGGTGTTATAATATATAATAGTCTCAAATATGACCAGCATATACTGCACCATTAAATCTGCTCACCAGAAACTAGGCTCTCTTTACAAGATCAATGGATTCCTTGCTGATATTGCAAGAAAAACTCTAGCTACCTTCTTACTGCTGACTTTCTCATATGCCTCTCCTATCCTAACACACTTAAAAAATACTCAAAGAAAGAAATTTGCTTCCTGCTACAATAAAATAGCTACATTTGCCACCAGTCTCCCCCATAGGACCCACCACGGTCTTAGCGTAAAGCAATTAAACTGGCTTGAACTGCACAACTGTCTAACATATTCACAACTAACTACATAACCACACAGCTAACTACAGAACACAAACTCATTCATCATCCAAAAAAATGTCTTGTACTACAAAACGTATTACTACACTACTGTCCAGCAAGGGACCTCCATTCTAGTAAAAAATTCCTATTACAGTCAAATAATGCTGCAAGAGACTCACTCTACTCCCGGTGTATTGTTAAACTCTGGAATAGTATCCCCAAGCCAAAAAAAAAATATATATATATCCGACAATCTCAGTAGTTTTAAACCACAGCTTAAACAACTTCTTAACCAATCCTGGTCCTGTACATGCTGATCACATGGTTAAAACTTTCAGTTCACTGTACAATACTCTCCAAATACTCTCCTTAAACATAATATTCTCAAACTCTTACTGAAATGACAATTTCTGTACATAACTGCTGCCTGTATAATTCATTAAGCTGCATGTGTGCTTTCTCTTTAGTAACCTCCACCTCTATAAAATATTCGAATGTATAAATGTAACTGCTGTTTGTGTATAAATGTAAATAGAAATGTAAGCAATCTGTCTTTAACTGGAATTGTGTATAAAGCAATGTAAGCAAACTGAGCTTTTCTCCCCTGGTCTCCGCTGAAAATGGGTATTATCCTGTCAGACTTTCTTGGTAAACAAAGACAAATAAATAAATATGGTTATGCTGTCTGGAATGAAGCTCTACTCATTCTTCTAAATATATGTTGACCTGGTGGGTCAAATTCATTGATTCTTCCCAAATGACTTCCCTTTGTTTCAGCACAAATACTTCAGTTACATTATTAGCACATTTTTCTATTTCTATCTACATTTTGCTGTACTGTGTGCTCTTTCACATCCATGCAGGTATATCTTATCTGAATGCTGCATTCAGCCACATTCACATTTCATATTGTAGCTTAGTTTACTTTTACAGATGCCTGGTACTGCTAGACAAGCTGAATAGCAAAGCTCAATACAACTTTAAGAAAGTAAGATTAAAGTCATATTTAATTTAACTTATATATTTGTTTGTTGATTTATTTATTTATATGACATTTGTTAACTGGGATAGTCTTGCTGAGCAAAAGCTCTTTTTCTTTTGAGGCACTGGGAGTAAAGCTCCACAGTAAAACAAGTCATTACATCACAATGTCTACTAAGGTACAATAGTAAAATACATAAATACTATATCCAGGCATATCAGATATAATACAATAATACACAGATCACAATGGCTAATAGGATACAAGAGTAGAAAGCATTAAAACTACATGCTGACTTTACAGATATAACACAATATTGCACACATGAATGTTACAGTGATTCTTGGTCTAACCAGAGGTTTAAGCAGAAGTGTTAGTGAGCAGGGAAGAATCATGTTAGTAAAAAGTTAATTAGGAGAGGAAAGAGCTTATAGAATTGAAGATAAAGCATGTATGTAAGCTTTGATGGGAGGTAGGATAGTGGAAATAGGAATATAGGATAGTTAGGTAAATGATAAGAGGAAGAGAAGATACAGGTACTGAGGAGGTTAGCTAAGGTGTATAGTAGAAAAGAATACAGGGAGAGCTGGGCTAAGAAGAAGCAGATAAGATGAAATGTAAGAGAATATATCAAGGCAAGGTAAGAAGAGAGTGACAGTTGGAATTCAGAAGAGAGTACAGATTTCAAGTAGAATATTTACGATGACATATCCAGGTAGTATTTAAGTAATCTTTTAGAGCTTTCTTGAGGTCGTGATTCAGGTTTATTTTTCCAAGTGAAAAGGGAAGTTTGTTTCATGAGAGGGCTGGTAAATAGCTATACAATTCTTGTCCAAAAGAGCTCTTGGGTTTGTAAATTTCTAGGTAATATTGATCACAGCTCCTTAGAGTTCGAGCAGGGTATACAGGGAGACTAAACAGGAGATGTTAGGGCAGAAGGAGGGTTTGTGCACAATGGAATGAATGAATTTAAGTTGTGAAAGCTGAAGATTGTGAGGGAATTCTAAACAGTTTATAGACTTAAGAGCAAGACAGTGATGAGACTTTGGTGGGTTATTAGATGAAAATATAGTTACTTTATTGTAGGTGGTTTCAAGTTTTGTGAGGAGATTAGATTGTAGGTCAGTTAGGATTTGAGAACTGTAGAAATGTTTAGGAAGGAGGTAAGCATAGGCAATTGTCTGACATGATTCAATAGTTAGGAACTTATTATTTATGTACAATTGTACAATAGACCTAATTTTTAATGGGTTTTCTTAATACAGTGGAATACATGTAGGTCAAACTTTAGTTGGTCATCTATAATGGCACCAAGAAGCTTAGTATGGGTTTCAGCCTTAATGATTGTGTTTAGGGATGCAATGGTGAATGCGGATTTGTGTTGAGACAGTGATTTGGGGAGGAAAAGTAGAAGTGTAGTCTTTTTGGGGTTATGAGTTGGTTATTTGAGAGCCATACAGTCCAAGGTACCAACGAAGCTTCAAAATCAGCCATTAGAGAACATTTAATCCAGTTTAATGTCAAAAATAAACATATAAACATACATGAATGCAGACACATTAGGCCACAGCATTTTCATTTGAAAACTTCATCAGATATGGATAGACAGTTAAATTGACAGTTATATGTTCATTTTTGGCACTAAACCGAATTAACTGTTCTCTAGTGGCTGGTTTTGAAGCTTCTTTGATACCTTGGACTGTATTACAAGTGTACTTTGGTACCTGCTGCCATTTTTTTTATTTATTTAACAGCATTGTTCAATGAGTTTAAAAAACTTCTGTGTATAGATATATAGGCTGGGGAAGGTATTGGCAGTGGTGATGACTGTGGAGTCATCTGCGTACTGTATTAGGAATGACTGTGGGCAGGAAGTGTAGAGGTGATTTAGGAAAATATTGAAAAGTAAGTGACTATGTATTGATCCTTAAGGGACACCCATCTTAATGGGGAGGAAGGGGAAGAGGGAGGAGAGCCATTTAACAGCTTGTTATATGTTGGAGCATTAGCTTTGGAACCAGGAAATAATGGGAGAAGAAAAACTAAGTTGAGAGAGTTTAGAAAGAAAAACAAGGTGAGAGACGGTATCAAAAGCTTTGGAGAGGTCAAGAAAGAGACAGGAGACCAGCTTGTTAGTGTCTCTGGTCTGGGAGATAGAGTTTTGTGAAGGAAATGAGGGGCTGTTGTGGTGCTATGGTGTGGTCAGAAACAATGTTGTGAAGGTGAGAGTAGATTTTGGTGGATAATATAGTCACGGATGTGTTTACGTACACATTCCTCAAGGTTTTGAATACAGAAGACCGTATTGCTATAGGCCGGTAGTTAGCTACGTCAGTAGAGTTTCCACCCTTGTGAAGGAGTATAGTATATAATTTATTCCATAATGAAGGAACAGTGGATTCTCTTACTGAATGGTTTATGAGTATGGAAATGGAATACGCAATAGAGTGAGCTGTAGCCTTAAGGTTCAGTGGAGGTAGGTTGTCTGCTGATGGAGAGCAAAGTTTTAGTTTGAGGAGATTTTTAATGCAATTTGAAGGAACTGGTTTTAGTGAGTAGGAGTCACTAAGCTGAGAAGAAGTGAGAGTATTAGAGGGATCAGTGGAGTTAGAGGTTTAGATAAGTTTACTAACTGAGTCAATGAAGTAAGGGTCAAGATGAAAGTTGGAAAGTTTAATGCATTCAATAAGCTTATGTGGTCTGGGAAGATGAGGAGTGACTCTTTGGACACAGATGAGAGAGTGACCACTAATGTCATCAGGTAGAGATTGAGGGTTGTGACAGAGATTAAGGTTGGAGACTAGAATCCAGTCAATTATAGATGAGGATTTTTTTTTATAAAGTGGGTGGGAGTAGAGATGAGTTGGGTGAAGCTGTACAGGTTAATGCTTGAGCTTGGACAGGAGGAATTTAATGATATCCAATTGATATTTGCATCACCTAGTAGGATGCTCTCATTAGGTATGTTATTGGAAAACCAGAAGAGGTGTTGTTCTGGTATAGGTATAGTATCTCCATATTTATATCACAGCAATAGTTAGTGTTTTTTGGTTATTGAGTTTACAGTTAGCAGTTAACAGTTCATCAAAGTGGAAGGCAGGAGGAGGAGGATTAGGTAATGAAGATAAGGTGAGATTGTTGGAGTAGAATATTGCTACTCCTCCTTTTTTGGTAGTTATGTCAAAACAAAGGATGTTATAGCCTGGGAGCAGGAATTTCTTGTCTGAAATGTGTGGTTTAAGTCACGTTTCGGAGATTGTTATTATATTGGGAGTGTTGAGCTACAAGTATGAAATTCCCTTGCTTTATTGACAATACTACAAAGACTGATGAAATATAAGGACAAATGTTTTGTGGTACAGTCAGAGAGCTGAGATAGTGAATGGGATGGTAAAGATAAATGGGAATTACAGTAGGGTCCAGGATTTGGATGAATGTCTCCAGACAGGTGTAAGGTATTGCAATTGTAGAGTGAACTCATTTTGAATAAGTAGAGTGTCAGTTGTTTAAATTTAGTTTTAGGATATAATGAGTTGAGTTGAGGGAATTTAATCTTGGAAATAGTAAGGTTAGTTATTAGGAAGAGTGTGAGAGTTATTTGAGAACAGTATTGCATTTCTGCATGTGTAGTGAAAAGATGTTGGAGGGGGAGGAAATGGATGGATTTGTGTGTGATATGAGGAGAGGTAAAAGAGAAGCAGAAGATGGAGAGGGAGCAGAAAAGGTAACAGTATTATGACAACAGAGAAGATTATTGAGAGGAAATGTATTAAGTAAATGTAAAGAGAAGTGACAAAGGGCTTACAGGTTGTTGTAAGTGCAAAATATAAGAGAAGTAGGAAAAGGGGAGGGGATGTGAGGAAGGGATAGAGAAGCTAGTGATTGCTGGAGACTGAGAGGAAGGGGAGGTGCCAGGAGTGGTGGGGGAAAAGGGCAGTCAGTTATAAAGGTAATTGATGCAGTGGTGGGTGTAAATGGGGGTAGGGTAGGGTAGGGGAGCTAAGTGAGCCTAAGCATAGCAAGGATGAATGAAGCGGGATGAGCCATGATGCGGACCAGACAATGAGTACAAGAGAAACAATCAGTTAAGAAGCTTAGTCAGGTCAGTACATTATAGGTTCATAGGTTCATGGGTAGGTACTAGGCTATTGACCCTAGGGTCTATACAAGCCCAGCCAAAAAGGTACCCTGGCTTTTGCCACCCAAGAAAATTATTTTCCTGTGCCACTGTCGAGCAGAGCCACAGAAATGATCCCCGGGGTGAATTTCCTATTTCCCATCCAATCATCAAGATTTTGCTTGAAGGGTACGAATGAGGAGCTTTGTTTGATATAGATAGATAGTTTATTCCAGAGTATGGGAAGTCTCTGGGACAAGAATTTATTCCTCCAACATGTTCTGTTTATTGTGGTGACAAGGTTTAGGTCCTTAGAGCATGTAGTTCAGAGGGATTGGGACTTCTTTAAGTGGAGCATGTCCAACAGCTCTGTATGTTAGGCAGAGATCACCTCTGAGAAGGCAATATGCAACAGAGTAAAGCTGGAATTTTTTGAGACGGTCTGCATATGGCATCTGTTTGAGGTATTTCTGTGGCCTTTTCAGTTGTTGTAGATGTCTCGTGAGGTACATACCAAAAGGGGTGTTGTACTCTATAATGGGTCTAATGAGTGATAAGTAGATGGGAACAATGACCTCTTTTTTTCTGGAGGAGAAACCTTTTGTGATGAGGTGTGCTATATAGAAGGATTTCCTGACTACTGTGGTGATGTGATTATCAAAGGAGAGACTACTGTCCACCTGTGTCCCGAGATCTCTTATCACACTTTCAGTGTTAAGTATACTACTGCCTATGTTGTAGTTTATGGGTACAGAGTTTTTACCAAAGGGGATGACAATGCACTTTTTGGCATTGAGCTTGAGGCCATGACTTTGACACCAGGCATCTGTTTCAGTGAGGCCCTTTTGTAGGACGTCCACATCGTTAGGAGTTTCAATTATGGCTCCCAGTTTGCAGTCATCTGTGAACTTTGTTAGCCAAAGACCTTCTGTGTTAGCCTGTACTTCAGAGAAGTAGATACCAAACAGGAGAGGACCCAGGACTGAACCCTGTGGTACTCCACTTGTCACTGGTCTGAAGTCAGATTTAGAGTCTGCTACTTTCACAGTGTGGGTTCTGTCAGTGAGCCATTTGGCAACCCATCTTGTGACACAGGAATTTATACCTAGTTTAGTGAGTTTATCTATAATTCCAGAGTGGGGGATGGTGTCGAAAGCCTTGGCAAGATCTAGGTAGGTTGTGTGAACCACCTTACCCTTATCTATGGCCTTGGTGACTGCTTCAAAGAAATCTATCAGGTTTAGGAGACATTATCTAGTAAACAACCAGCAAAAAAAGTCTAAAAAAGACCAAGAGGAAAAAACAACAAAGATTCCACGTAGAAAAAATATTTATTCCATAAATCATGTCTTTGTGCCTTGGCTACCACAGCCTTTAATGAGCACATAAATCATGGTGAAAATCTATTCCCTTATATACCCAATAATGAAAAAATCAATTAATTAATCAATTAAACAAAATAACATTTAAAGAGACTCCACTCACTCCATAGACAAAAATACATACAAATCTCAGATAAAAAACATATATGAAAATATTAAGCAGCAAAATATACCTTATTAAAGTAAATATTTCCAATTAATTTCTATATTTAAACCATTAGGTGATAATGTATTATACTTTAATATAAAAACAGATTCTTTATACAATAACATATTTTTTAATAACTTGTAATCACCCTTTTTTGCAAAAATCTGCTCTAAAATAGTAGCTTATAATAAATCCACATTACTATTATGAACTTCTAAGAAATGTAATGCAACCAAATTTTCTGTTGCCCCCCCCCCCTCCTAATGTCTTGAACATGCTCCTGCAATCTAACCCTAAATTTTATTTTGGTTTCTCCAATATAAAAAAAGATTGCAAGGGCATTTGAGACAGTAAATAACACCATCAGTGTAACAGGAAAAACATTGATTTGGTGTAAATATTTTATTATTTATTTTATTAAATGTTAGCTGTATTAAAGGGCATATATTACAACTATAACAGGGTATAGTACCAAAAGTTTTTAATGAAAGTTTTAATTTGTCAATAGGGCATATATAATATGCTCTAATCAGCATATCACCCAAACTTTGTCCTCTTTCATAAGCAATTTTAGGATTTACAGGAAGTAATTTACTCAAAATCTTATCTTTCCTTAAGAATTCCCAATAATATTTCACTATGTCCCAAATTTTCTTACTCATTAAATTATACGTAGTAGCAAAATAAATATCATCTTGCTGTACTTTATTATACTGTTTAGATGTATTAGACAGCATGATATGTCCTTCAGTAACCGTTATAAACTTATTAATAGATTCCATAATACATTGAATCGTATAGCCTCTATGTAAAAACATATCAACAAGTTTATTAATTTGTCTTTCTAAATCCTGATAATCATTACATAACCTAGACAACCTTACTATTTCTCCGTAAGGTAAAGATTCAATTGTATGAGGAGGATGACAGCTGGTGCCAAACAAATATTGGTTCCCATCAACAAATTTTTGATGAACAGTGTTAAGTATAGATTCATCTTCTCTACCCACTAAAGTAATATCTAAAAAATTAACCTTTGTCCCTACTTGTAAACCATCAAATTTGATATCATAATTATTATTATTAAGTTCAGATACAAACTGAATTACAGAATCATGACCTCCCTGACACAAAAAAATTAAATCATTGATGTATCGAAAATATAACAGCACATGATTCTGTACAAAACTATTAGTATAAACATAATCTAACTCAAATATAGCCATGAAAATATTGCCATACATGGGGGAAAAAGGTGCCCCCATGACAGTACCTTTTAATTGATGATATATATTTTCATTAAAACTAAAAAATTGTTTAATAAACAAAAATCAGTCAAATCCAAAATGTAATGGGAAACCGGGCTATCACCCAAAAAGTAATGTAAAGCTCGCATACCATCCCGATGGTTAATATTAGCGTATAAACTCACCACATCTAAACATACCCAAAACATATCTTGAGTCCAATGTACATGTGAAATTTTATGAATAAAATCAAAATAATTCTTAATATGTGAATCTACTTTTTCTACATAAGGCAATAAATGTTTATGTATAACTTCCCCTGCATTTTGTAGAAAATAGTTAGTAGCTGCCACAATGGGATGACCAGGGGGACTATAAGGATTCTTATGCAGTTTTGGAAGACAGTAAAAAGTAGCTAGTTGACAGTTATCTATGTTAAACATAGTATCTAAATCTTTTTTACAAAAGTAACCTAAGCGTATACCTTTTTCAATGAGAATAATAAATCATTTTATTGAGTTTGTATATTCCCTATATTCACATACTTGATAGGTGGATGTATCACTAAGATGTTTCATACACGTATCATAATATTGAGTATTATGAAGTATAACAATTTTATTGCCCTTATCAGAAGGTTTAATAATAAGGTTATTCCTATTCATCAACTTCTTCAGAGCAAACCATTCACACTTTGTCATATTAAAAGAGCAAGAACTCTTATCAAAAACATTAACTAGTTGTTGTAAAGAGAAATATAACATTTCAGAAAATTGTGTGATAGTACTATTAATATATGGAGGAATAAATTTACTTCGATACTTAATACCATCTGTATTTAAAAGTGTGTAAGCATTAGCTACTGTAGAATCACAATCATCAGAAATACAAGAGAAAAAACTATCAGTACTCAAATCACTTTCCAAACTGCAATTTTCATTATAGTCATGTATACATCTATTATTCTGAGAAAAATAATATTTTAAATGTAACTTCCTAATAAATCTGAAAATTTCTTGTTTAATAACATGATTTCTTGGAATAACTGTTGGTACAAATTTCAAACTTAGCTGCAAAACAGATATTTCTTCCTCTGATAATAAAAGACCCGACAAATTAACAACATTAGAAGCATAAATTGTAGGAGAAGTTAAACACACATTAGTTCCATCTACTACATTTAGAAGTCTGTTTAAATTGTCCTTCACTCGGTGGAGAACAAATACTAATTCCTTTTTTCTTATTGCCTTTTAGTTATTATCTGCGTAGGCTTGAAAACGCTGTTTATGAGCCTGTGGATTCTGTGCATCTGGCAAAGACGGGAATTCAGAGAACTCCCCTTCAGAATCAGTAGTAAAATCTGCTCCTTCCGAAGAAGCAAAAGAGACAGACAACTGTTTCTTATTTCGATTGTTATTCTTTCTCATTGATTTAAAGCGCAAATTAGGTTGAGTTTTCCACAAAAAGGCCCGCCCATTATTTTAATCACGAATATCTCTTTTAATTTTGGTAGATTTAAAATCTACCTGTTCATTTTCAAATTTATTTAACTTATCTTTCAGGTTTTTAAAGATGTCACTAACTTTTTGTTCACCTATCTCAGCAAGCAAATCTGAATGCATGTTCTGTAACTCTCGTTGCAACTTATTTTGGAGCACATGCTCTCTCTCTACTAATATATTCACCCATTCCATAGCACAGGAATGGATGACAGCAATCCATCTGTCTTTAAATAAATTATCAGTAGGATCCGTAGAGTCAAAAGGTGCTGCTGGATTTTTAAATGCTCTAAGCCCCCTAGGGGCAATGTTAAGTTCAGTATATGTATATAAACCCAGCAAATTAAAGTGACAGCGAGTTTCACGAAAAATCAATTTCTCAAAGTCATTCACAGTATCTTGAATTTCTTTAGGGAACATACCTGAGGCAGAACCTCCCAAACCCCCAAACGGGTTAGGAGACATTATCCACCTTTTACAAACCCAAACTGGGTGGGGTCCAGAGTTTGAACATTACCAATGTCTTTGTTTATAAGTTCCATGATGATACGTTCCATGGCCTTGCAGACCAGGCTCGTCAGGCTAATGGGGGGGGGGTAGTTCCCAGGGTCCATGGTGGCTCCCCCCTAGTGGAGTGGGATAACCATCGCTGTGCACCATTCAGCGGGCACAAAGCCTGAGGTGAGGGTATGATTGAACATGGTACTTAGGTGGGGTGCCAGTTCGTTCTGTAGTCCATGTAAAATGCCATCTGGGATGTTGTCTGGTCCCATGGATGCTGTGTTCTTGGCTTTGGAGAGTGCGGTTTTTACCTGTGCAGCTGTGATCACAGGAACTTTGCATTTTTCTGGTATAGAGGTGGGATCTTTAGGGGATGAGAGGGGGATAAAGTTAGCACTGAACCTATCTGCCAGGATGTTGGCAATATCACTTGGGTCTGTATATTTAGTGCCATTGTGCTGTAATGCAGAGCAGATCTGAGTGTTGCCATTGAGATTTTTGACATAGCTATAGAATGCTTTGTGGTTGTCTTTAAAATCAGTGGCAATTTTGTTTTCGTAACTAGCTTTGGAGGATTTTATCAGGGACCGCAGCTTCTTACTGAGGCTGACCAGGGAGCTCCTCCACTGATGGGATTTTACTCTCTTTTGCAACAGTTTCTTCCTTCTGTTGTACACTTTGTTTAAAGCCACAATAAGGTAAAACATGGGGTTTCCAACTAACAACTGAAACAGGGGTCTGTAATTTAGTATTAATAAATTTGAGACCAAGGAAAGGTTTGACTCTAGGATGGGACAGTCTTTGGACAGGTTAGGGCTAATACTCAGTACCTAAGGAAGTAGTTTTTATATTGCTCAAAATAAGAATTTAAGACAAGTCTAAGATAAATATGAAACTCTGAGACAGCTTAAGTGTGATAAGAATTGGAAAGTTATAACAGCTAGAAGGACATGACAGAGCCTGTACCTTCTTCTGCTCTCTGTTGCTTATATTCCTGTGTACATGCAGTGAACCATTTACTTTATGTCTTTATACAAACCCATATTGTGTTAATGTCTGTTTTCTGATCATTGCAATTAACTGGTGTTTTGCATTCTCATTTTTTTCTGAATGGTGCTTAGAAGTTAGCATATGAGTACTTCTGATAAATAAAGTAAATGTATTTGAGTCAGTTTCAGCAATTTTACATTAAGTTGCTTTCGTTATGCCTCCCTTATGTTCTGCATTTTTATATTAAATAGTTAACTGCAAAAAGTGAATATGATAGAAAACCAGAGGAAAAGAGATGATGTATAAGCTGCAATAGAGAGAGAGAGAGAGCAGAAAACTAACTTCTTCTGTAACAAATAGTTTACTTGAGTTAGTGACATGAATGATGGCTGTAAAAGGTGCCATAGATATACAAAAGCTACATCCAATGTTACATGGTGTGTGTGTGCGTGTGTGTGTGTGTGTGTGTGTGTGTGTGTGTGTGTATGTGCATTTTCACCAGTTCATAGATAAGTACTAGTAAGTTTGCAGCCCATTACAGGCCTAGCTAATAACACATATAAAGGAAATGAAAAAGCACTGTCATCTGTGTTAGCATATTAGGTTCATAGATTAGTACTAGGCTAACTGCCCTTGCGAGCCATTTTTTTTAAGCCTAGCCAATTATCCTTTGTGAGACTCAAACCCTGTACCTTGTGTTTGTAAGGCAAACACCTTAACCATTAGGCAACCCTCCCATTCTCAGATTAACTTGTATTGTATGCCAACATATCTAATTGTGAAATGTAAGTAAGTTTTAAACTGTTGAGTATCTCTCTGTTTATACAAAACATTTAAAGAAGCTGTCAGTGTTTTGATACATTTCTAATTGCACATCTTTGTGAGGGAGATTCTAAAGTACAAACTGTTTGTGGAGAATCAGCTGAACAGTGGGTGATGTCATTAGAATGTTCCTGGTTGCTAGATGATTATTTGAACCTTTGATTGACAGGGAAATGAACTTTTTTAAACAGCTGACTGTTTTTATTAAGTAAGACAGTTGAGACTGTTAAGCTGAGGCATTCGGAAGGAGCAGCTGCTAGTGAAGAGTTGCAATCAGTAGATACCCAAGAAAAAAGACTCACCAAAGCTGTAAGTCTGCCTTTGCCTTGCTGTTATGTTTTAGATTAGATCAGGGACTGTATTCTCTAGTTAGATTAGGAAAGTTTAGTTATTTAGATAGAGTTTTTCTAAGAAGATGGACTTCTATCTTACAGTTTAATTTTATATTTCTGGTGATTGAATTCTGGTGTTTATTGAAAGTTATCAGTTTACATTCTGGTAATCCTTTTACTTATTATTAAATGCTTTCCATTACTTTACATTGTGGCTGGACAATCAGTGTGTTCTTTAGAGATTAGAGAGTGTTTATACATTTTTGATACTCCCCAGGTCACCTCAAATGTCTGGCTGCTTCTAGTCATAGCTATCATTTATTTTGATATTTAATTTTTAATAATTGATCACTCTCTGAAGGGTGAGTAGAATTGTCTGACTCTGATGGCAGCATTACCATTTGTATTGGGGAGGGTACACAGCTAGAAATCTGTGTCTGGCTTCCCATATGCGTTTGAGTGTATGGGATTTAAAGTTATTTTGAGTATGAGTGAGTCAGAGGTCTTAAACTGGAACTCATTGCTCTGAAGTGTATGATAAGGGATTGCATTTGGGATAGACAGATGTATACAGTCCAGTCCTAGGAAAATAGAACATGTTCCTGTTGTGCTGTTAAGGGATTTTTTTAAATTTTACTCTTGTGTGTTCTGTGGTCAGGTGTTTTCCATGATGCTATCACACTGGAGTCAGTGATGAGTATTGAGGCTCCTTAATTACTGACCCAGGTTTTAAGTGAGGGATGTCACATTATTGTTGGCAGTCCAATGGGATATTGACAAGATGTCACATTTAATTGGTGGCAGTCTAGTGGGATATTAACTGGATGTCACATTTTTAATTGGTGGCAGTGGCATGGGATTTTTACTTGGATTTCAGTAGCCTGTGGGTGGTAGTCATTAAGATGTGCATTCTTGATAGCCATGAGGTAAACATTCAGAATTTCAATCCACCACAGTTTTATTTATTTATTCTTTTAGTTAGATAGTCAGGGATAGCAGTCAAGGATGCCAGCAGAAGATTTTAGCAAGCTGACAAAGATCCAGTTGGCTAAGGAGTATGAATCCAGAGATTAGTGCATGTTAACCTGACCAAGGAAGAATGATTTCTGCCTTGGTTGCTGTCACACCTCAGACCAGCCATTTGGAGGTTGTCCAGTTTGGTGCTGGAGAAGTGCACCCTTCCAGCACAGTCTACCTTTTCTCTGTAGGAAATGAGAATCCATCTGGAGTTAGAGAGATTGCATCTGGAAGTCCAGCATCTGGAGGCTGAAGAAAGAGAGAGAATGCAACATCTGAAGGCTGAGGAAATGGTGAAGCAGTGCCGATATGAACTGGAGGCTGAGGAGAAACAGTGCCAATATCAACTGGAAGCCAAACAACTGGAGACTGAAGAGAGACTGCTCCTGCAAGCCCAACAACTGTAAGCCCAACGTTTGGAAGCAGAATGTCTTGAACTGCAATCAGCAGAGAGACTGAGGTGACAATGACAGACAGCATGAGGAGAATGAGAGAAAGTGTTGGCATGAAGTGGAGCTTCTTACCCTTCAAGACGGTCATGGAGGTAATGGGGAAGGGAATAATTGCACCCCAGAAGCTGTAAAGGTCAGTAAACATTTTCCTCAATAGAGGGATGGGGATGACTTTGATAGTTTTATTCATATCTTTCAGAGGGTATATAGATAATATGATGTTGACCATGAACTCTGGGTTTGGCTTCTGACTCCCTTACTCCATGCTAAAGCTGTAGCAAAGTTAAATGATGTGGATTGTTTGAATTTTGACAAAGTGAAATATTGCTTGCTTGACTGTTTCAAACTTACACCTGAGGCATATAGAAAAAAGTTTCATGAACATAGACGCAAGGCAGATGAAAGTGTATGTTATTATATTACTGACTTAAGGACTTACTTTCACAGATGAGTGAGTGGCTGTCAGGTCACCACTTCTGAGGAACTGGCAGACCTTCTGGTGAGGGAACAAGCCCTCAGTACTCTCCCTGATGACATGAGAGTCTGGTTACCAGACCATAAGTGTAACTCTGCAGAGGAGTTGGGGAGGAAAGGGGATCTCTGTTTGGCAAGCAGAGCACCACTACATAAGAAAGGGATACCCAATGCTGCACATGGACATAAGGAAATCCATGGGGGCAGTCTAAACCACTCCAACAGAGTACAACAGTAATGGGGGAAACTACTAATCCAAGTACATGGTTAGGGATTAGATGTTTGAAGTGTAACCAGAAGGAACACATAGCAGCTAAATGTCTGTTGAGGCAAGGTGGGAAACAGAAGGTGAGAGAGCCAGTAGGTGTGGATGACCAACTTCCAGTGGTAAGTTGATTAGAAACAACTGAGGTGACAAATTATCACCAAAATTTATATCCTATCTTAGTAGATGGTAAACAGGTTACTACTAAGGGAGACACAGCTTCTGATATAACCATTGTGAGGCCTGCAGTGGTTAGAGAAGAGCAGTACTTGCTTTGGCAGTTCATACCGGTTAGAGTGTTGGGAGTGATCCTGTTCCAAACACCTTTGACTAAGGTTAATTTTGCCTGGCTGGGTGGAACAGGAAGCAAGCAAGTAGGTATTGTGATGCATATGCACTGGCCCAGTAATCAAGGAGCCTCAATCCTCACCACTAGCACCAGTGAGGGGTGTCCACATTGGGAGGATAACAAGTACACACACACAGTAAAGTATAATTTCTCTTAAGAGCACACAGACATCACAGTCAAGTCTGGGGCTGGTTTCTCCCTTTCTCTCCAGATCCCCAATAAAGCTCCCCACTGGCACAGCTATAGTATACAGATCTCAGTCGAGTGGTCAAGCCAAAACCTCTAGCACCCTCTCTGTCCAACCAGTGCTTCATGTCCCTGCCCAAGTAGCTGGCACACACACATACACACACACACACACACACACACACACACACACACGCACACACGCACACATGCACACACACACTTTGAGATATAAATTATATACAAATACACAGACACTCCGGGGGAAGGCTGGCACAGGTTCGCCAGCTATGCCCCCTTCTGCTCAGATTATAAGATAGTACCGACTGCCACCAACCACCATTATCAGCTACTATAAAGGACTTACAAAAAGGTGTTCAATTCTACTGTGCAATGTTATTATTATCCAATTAGTAAGTGTGACTAAGAGTTGAAGGCTATTTAGGAGTGGATTATGCAGTGTCAACAAATACATGCAAATACTCTTAAGAGCTTAAATATCTTTACAAACAAACCAGCCGCAGTTAAAAGGTTTAAAATATTTAATAATAATAATAATAATAATAATAATAATAATAATAATAATAAAACACAAGACACTACTTGTCAATATAGACACTACTTGTCAACTAGTCCCACCACATCAGCGAACCAAACACATAAATACACAAAAACATACTCGGAGGCTCTAAATAAAAATCTACCTAAGCAACAGAGACCTCCAAAGCAGACATCCAAGCAAACGCTACCTCAAAACAAAACACACACAACACATAACCCACAAAGTCAGTGTGCCAAGCAGCCACAGCCCTTAAGGCTGAATAACACACCTGATACTCTTGTTATAGGTGACTCTATTGTCCGACACACTGATGTCCCACTCACCAGGCTGAATAAAGAGAAGGTCACGGTGAGCTGCCTGTCAGGTGCTAGGATCCGACACATAACGCAAGCACTCAGGTCACTCCAAACCAAATACAAATATGACTCAGTCATTGTACATGCTGGTGTGAATGACCTGAGACGTACCTCCCTGGACTACATGAAAAGAGACATAGAGGAGCTCTCTGATCATCTAGCCCAGGCTGGTATGACCCTGACCTTGAGCAGCATCTTACCCTCACCTAGAATGATGCCACAGTACAAAGACAAAATGATTGATTTTAACAATTGGCTAAAATTTTGGTGTCATTCAAAGGGGATCCAGTGTCTGTCAGCCTGGGATGACATGCTCGACAAGCCACGTTGCTTCACTAGGGACGGCTTGCACCTGTCACCACTGGGCTTTCAGATATTGGCAAAGGCTCTTGCCACCCCCATAGTGCCTTTTTTAGGCAAGGCTCAAAAGTCAAACCCACCCCCATAGACAGCACAAGGAACAATAAACTAAGGGTAATGCTGCTAAACGCCAGAAGTCTTAATCTCAAGATGCACGCACTCAAAGCTCTCCTCAGTATGGAGAACATTGATATCTGTGCAGTGACAGAAACCTGGTTCAAGGCTCCAGAGAGCACCCCAGCACTACCAGGCTATACCTAGTATCATGCTTTTCGGCCTTAAAACCCAGACCGAACCACAAAAGGAGGGGGAGTTTCCATATTTATCAAGGATATCCACACCTCCAGGTTAGTGGCATTGCACGAAGTATCGGAGACCATCCATGTGCAACTAACAGTGGGCAAGACTGCTTTTCAGTTTATAGCATCCTACAGACCACCCTCTCAAAGTCAGGAATCCCATTCGGCCTTCCTGAAAACATTGGAGAACATGAAGATCTCTCCGAACACCATTATATTGGGTGACTTCAACTACCCAAACATTGACTGGGAGCACTACTCAAGCCCCAGCACCTTAGCCCAAAGATTTCTGGAAATTATAAATGCAAATGCTATGGAACAACTGGTCACCACTCCCACAAGAGGGGGCAACATACTAGACCTGATCATTACCAACATGGGGACTCTATGCTCCACACCAGAAGTATATCCCTCATTGGTAAGATCAGACCATAAATTAATTTCATTGGATGTCCACATCCCGACCCCACCCCCAGCCCAGAAAACCACAGTGAAAAACTTCTCACTTCTCAAAACTGAAGTGGAATCCTTCAAGGCCCCAAGGCCAGTGGAAACTACAGCCCAAACTGCAGAATCCTATATAAATGCATTCTATGGACATCTCCAGGAATGCATGGATCATGCTATCCCAAACAAAACCAAGACCCAATCATCCAAAGGCAGGCGTCCAGTCTGGTGGACCCCTGCCATAAATAAACTGTGCAACAGAAGGAGGAAGCTACTACATGATAGAGCAAAATCCCTAATAGGGAAGGCATCTCTGATCAGTACTAGCAAAAAATTACGATCCCTCATAAAATCCTCCAAGGCCAGCTCCGAGAGAAAAATTGCACAGGACACCAAAGACAATCATAAGGCTTTTTTCAGTTATGTTAGAAACCTGTGATGCAACTCCCAGACTTGTTCTGAGTTGATTCTAAATGACAAAAAATACACTGAACCCACAGACATCGCCAATATCCTGGCAGACAGGTTCAGTGCAAACATCTCCACCCCCTCCCCACCAAAAGAGCAAGTATCTATCCCGGCAGAGGGCTGCCTCCCAAACATCTCAGATGCTCAGGTGAAGGCTGCCCTCTCCAAAGCAAAAAACACTGCTTCCATGGGACCAGATGGCATCCCAGGTTGCGTCCTACATGGACTACAAGAGGAACTAATCCATCAAATAAAACAGCTATACAATCTCAGCCTTACTACAGGATATGTGCCCACAGAATGGCGTACAGCAACAGTGGTCCCACTGGACAAAGGTGGAGCCTCTACAGACCTAGAAACTATCGCCCCATAAGCCTGACTAGCTTAGTCTGCAAGGCTATGGAGAGGATCATCATGGAGCTCATAAACAAAGACATTGGGGACCTACAGACACTAGATCCTACCCAGTTCGGCTTTGTCAAGGGCAGATCCTGCCTTTTGAACCTGGTTGACTTCTTTGAAACAGTCACCAAAGCCATAGATGAAGGGAAGGTAGTCCACACAGCCTATCTGGACCTTGCAAAGACATTTGACACAATACCCCACTTGGGCATCATAGATAAGCTATCCAGCTTAAATATAACCCCCTATGTCACAAGATGGGTCGCAAACTGGCTCAAAGACAGAACCCACAGAGTGAGAGTTGCTGGAGCCATGTCAGACTCAAAACCGGTCACAAGTGGCATCCCACAGGGTTCTGTCCTGGGACCACTCTTGTTTGGTATATACTTTTCCGAGGTACAGGCAAACGTGGGAGGACTATGGCTCACCAAGTTTGCAGACGACTGCAAACTGGGTGCCATAATCAACTCTCCAGCTGACACAAACATCCTTCAAAAAGGTCTCACAGAGACAGATAACTGGTGCCAGTGCCATAGTTTAAAGCTAAATGCCAAAAAATGTATAGTTATACCCTTTGGCAAAAACAATGTGCCCACAAATTACCACATAGGCAGAAACCCATTAAGTACAGAGAAAGTTATTAGGGACCTGGGGACCCAAGTTGATAGCAATCTCTCCTTTGAAAACCACATTGCCAAAGTGGTTAGAAAGACCTTCTACATAGCCCACCTCATCATGAAGGGTTTCACATCTAGATCAAGAGAGGCAATCGTGCCTCTTTATTCATCCCTCATCAGGCCCATCATAGAATACAATGCCTCTTTTGGGATGTACCTCACCCGACACCTGCAGCAATTAGAAAGACCCCAAAAGTATCTCACCAAGAGGATCAAGGGTCTCAAACAGATGCCATATGCTGCTCGGTTAAAAAATCTCCAGCTCTACTCAGTTGCATACCGCCTACTTCGAGGCGATCTATGCCTGACATACAAAGCTATGTCAAATCCAGAATTAATGGACATGCTCCACCTCAGTAAATCTAAATCCCTTAGAGCCACACGCTCGTGGGATTTGAACCTTAGCACAGAAATAAATAGAACTTGCTGGAGGGACAGGTTCATAACCCAGAGGCTCCCTTCACTCTGGAATAGAATTCCAGTTCATGTGAGGCAGAGCACCTCACTGAATCTCTTCAGGAAGAATCTTGATAAGTGGATGGGGGACCATAGGTTTGTCCCAGGGATTACTCCCGTGTCACTATTAGACAGAGGCACAGTAAACTGAACCTTAAAAAGGGCACAGTATACTCAAATCAAGGGGTGGCGTAAGCCATACAGAATCGGGCTAGGCTTATAATTGTCCCAGGGCAGATAGCCTAGTATGAACCTATGAACCTATGAATTTAACACAGTGATAATAGAGAGTTCAGAAATCATAGGAAAATACTTTAAAACAATATTGTAGGACAGTCTTACATAAATATAGAAAACAGCTAGACTAATCTGGCTACATTTCTATCTATCTCTTGCTAGACTAATCTGGCTATATTTCTATCTATCTATCTCTAAGAGAAATACTAAGATCTAAATAACTTTATTTACAGAGCAAAACAAGTGCTGGTGAGTTGTCAGATCCAGAGCAAAATACAAAATGCGTATTCTTTCTCTCTGAGAATGTCTTAAATTGACAATACACATTACTGCTGAGTCATTTCAGATTACGTCATTCTTGACATTCTACTTAAGGTTCCCAGTCTCACAGAACTTAACATTTTAACATTTCTTTTTGTAATCTGCACCTGCCAGGAAGCCACAGCAATAAAAGACACTTTACATGTAAAACCTAGTAATTATCTCTGTCTTAAAACAATAGAAAGAATTTCCTAGCCCAGACATCCTGTCCCCTAGCTTGAGATCAAAGAGTCATAAAATCCTTTGCTTATCAGTTTTGTTCCAGCTGGGTGCACTGTGGTTCCATTTTTGAAGCTCAACAAATAACACAGTTTTCTTTACATTTGTGAAACAAGCCTGTGGATCATTTTAATATTTACAATGACATATAATTATTTAAAAAAATTTATCTAGCAAGGCTGGCAGCCTTCACAGGTATGTTTGAGGATATTATTGCCCATGTCATGATAGGGAATGACTTTGATGATGCAGTACCTTGTGTACATCCAGGTGATATCCACTCAGAACTGGAGAAAGGAATGTGGGTCCAGGTCCCCTTTGAAACATCTAAAACCCATAACATCTAATGTCATAACATTGAGACCAGAACATCTAAAACCCAAAACATCTAAAACCCATAACATCGAATTTCATAACATCTAACAGTACAAATCACATGGAAATAGCATCCCCTCCACATATAATGACATATAATAAAACCAAATTACCAAACACACTTTTTACTACATTTCTGCAGGGGGGCTTGATACAGTGGGGTTAGAAAATTAACATTTTCCCACTGTAGTGCGATCTTGGAATTGGTATATTTAATTTATGGAGGGTGTGTGGGGGGCAGAGCACATGGGGGGGTGCAGGATGGCTTGCCCCCCTGCAGAAACATAGTAAAAATTGTGTTTGGTAGTTTGGTGTCATTATATGTGGAGGGGATGTTATTTTCTTGTGGTTTGTAGTGTTAGATGTTATGAAATTCAATGTTATGTGTTTTAGATGTTTTGGGTTTTAGATGTTCTGGTCTCAATGTTATGAAATTAGACGTTATGGGTTTTAGATGTTTCAAAGTAGACCCTGTGGGTCCTGTAGTCTGGGAAATACCCAGAAATATCTCATACCTGAAGCTGGGACTGGCATTATGGCTGTTTCAGATATGGTGCTATCTGATAGCAGTAAGTCTGAATGTGAGCCACAGCTGCTTGTGGGTACTGATGTTCTCTTGGACACAGTGACTGCGAGGATGGAGGTGGGTGCTGGTGACTAGAGTGACTGCAAGGCACGGCTGTCAGAAGTATGAAAAGGGATTACATTTGGGGTGGACAGAGGTATATAATACAGTCCCAGAAAAATAGAGCATGCTCCTGTTGTGCTCTTAAAGGAAATTGTGGAATTTTACTCCTGTGTGTTCTGTTCTCTGGTGTTTTCTGTGATGCTCCCATACTGGAGTCAGTGGTGAGGACTGAGGCTCTTTAATTACTGATCCAGGTTTTAAGTGGGGGACATCACATTATTGCTGGCAGGCCGTTGGGATGTTGGGCAGATATCACATTTAATTGGTGCCAGTCTGGTGGGATATTAACTGGATGTCACAACACATATTCAAAACTTCCTTCAAGAATATAAGATAGACCAGGAGAGAATTGGAGGTCACCCATCCAATTACTTTAGATTTACCTTGAAGATGACAAGGATGCTACTCTACTTTACATGTAATGTAAGTTTGTTTCAGAGATTGGGACTATGTTGGGTTATGAATTTATTACAACAAAGTGTTTTATTTACCTACTGGTGAAGGTTTGGTTCCTGTAACCTGGTATTTGAGAAATTGTTTGCTCTTTGAAGGAACTAAAGGTTAAATAGGTTTGGATTTTTTATAGCTTGAAATGATAGTCTTAGATTCACACAGAAAAATCTATAAGAAACTAAGTATAGAAAGAGGGTTGACAGTCTGTCCTGATAACTAAGATTTTTGTGGCCACTAATCTTTTCAGTTAGGCTTCTCTGAGGTTTCCCAAACTGAGTGATGTTTAGTCAAATACATGTAAAAAGGGGCATTATATTCAAAAATGTGTGGGGTAAGATATGAGTAAAGAAGAATTATGAATTCTTTGAATCTAGAGGAGATGCCTTTGGACATTAGATGATCCAAACAGAAGGCGTTTTCGGGAACTTTCCATAGAATGCCTGCAGAAAATAGAGAAAAAATAATGTGTCCTCAGTTTAGAAGACAACAATCTAAGAGAAGAGTTGCCTGATTTAATAGAAATGGACAGACGTATTAAGATCAATGATAGAAATAGCCGACAGAAAATCAATAAAACCCAGAAAGTTAGAAGTTTGATAAAACAAATGCACATAGTAATTAAGACTTTCCATAGAGATTCATGGGATATAACAGAAGTAAATAGGATATATTACTATGCAGCTAAGCTAATAACAGATAAAGGCCTACCACAAAAACACAGGGTAGGAAGGGAAAGGAAGGGAAAAAATCGAATGCCATCATGGAAGTATCGAATAAAGAAAACTATAAAGCAATTAAGACAAGAAGTGTCACTATTAGAAGAGTATAGAAGAGGGAACAGATTGACCGAAATACTCAGAAAGATAGACGTGATAAAAGCAAGAGCAGTATCAGAACAGATCAGGATTTATCATGCAGTATCACAATAATTAACTAAAAATGTCAGCACAGGGAGAAAAGTCTTAGAAGATATGCAGATAAATATAAAGGGAAATTAGAAAATAAGCAATTTATGGATTACCCAAAAAGGTTTTATAAAGAATTGGGAAACAAGGAGAAAGGAATTGAAACACCACCAAAAAAGAAGAAATAGATATAATTTGGAGAAATATCTAAGAAGATCCTGTGAAACATAACCTAAGATGCTAAATAAATAGAAGAACTAAAAGAAAGAATATGAATTTCAAATGTACAGGATATGAAATGGGATGAAGTATTGGCCAGAGAGATTGAAAGAAAGTTAACAAAAGCTCCTAAATGGAAAACCTCTGACCAAGATGCAGTACCTAACTTCCTGCTAAAATTATTAACATCTTTACATGAAGATTTAGCTAATGAGTAAGCGCTATTTATACACACAGCCCAAACAGACTCCAGCCTGGTTAACAACAGGAAAAATAATACTCCTACTTAAGAGCGAGCCTGCAATCTATCCTAAAAACTATAGACCAATAACTTGCCTTCCAATGACGTATAAACTATACAGCAGAAGTGATGCTGATAGAGTTTAGAAGAAAACTTAATCATGGCAATAGAACAAAAGGGTAATAAAAGGAAGTCATATGGAACAAAGGATCATTTGCTGTTAAATAAAGTCATAATGGAGAACTGTTAAAAGGGAAAGAATCCAAGCATGGCATGGATAGATTATAAAAAAGCATTTGACAATATCCCACGTTCATGGATAAAAGAGTGCTTTAAAATTTATAAGATACAGCCTACACTGATTAATTACATTACAGTGACCATGAAACAGTGACAAACTACTTTGAAGTTAAGCCATGATAAAGGACAATTATTATTACAGGGATAAAAATTCAAAGGGGGATATTCCCGGGAGTCTGTCTGTCATCACTGCTCTTTTGTCTTGTCCTTAACCCCTTAAGTTGTCTACTTAATAGATTAGGTCATGGCTACAGTTTGACTCCCAGAAAACAACAAAGTGTAAAGACTTCCCATCTCCTTTTTGTAGATGATTTAAAACTGTACAGTTCATCAAATGTGGAAATGAAAGCACAACCGCAAGTGGTCAAGACTTTTTCTGATGTTATAGAAATAACATTTGGTCTTGATAAATGTGCAAGAGCAACCTTTATATCAGGAAAGCTAAAGCATCAAGAAATTATCAGTTTGGGACAGGAATGTGCTGTAAAAGAACTTGAACAAGAGGGAGTGTAGAAATATTTGGAAACTGATTAAGGATTAACAGTAAAAAATGAGCAAATGTGAATAAAACTTGGCAATATTTTAGAAGACTTAATACTGAAAACAGCATGACATCTAGGAGCAAAGTCCAAGCTATAAACCAATTTGTTCTTCCTGTCCTAACTTACAGTTTTATAATGACTGACTGGCTCCAAAAGGTGTTGGATAGGTTGGACAGGAAAACAAGAAGGATGCTTCATGCTCATGAAATGATTTATAAAAATCAGTGCATACCAAGATTACATATTCCCCAGTCTAAAGGATGTATGGGCCTACTCAAAGCTGATTGCATGTATAGATCTGCAATTGTGGAACTATATACATATCTGCTGACCTCAAAAGACCCAAACATAGCGAAATGAGGTTAATATGGAAGAAGGATACCCAGACAGTTGCAGTAGTAGGAGCTACGGGTCATATAAAAAAAGAATTTACAGACATACTTAGGTATGTTACCGATACATCTAACGCCATATAAATTGCAGGTGTCATTACTGGGCACATTATGGGTGCTACAAAGAGCACTTTTGGATAACATCAATGATTGAAATAATACTAATTTCATGAACTTTAATCATATTTTGACTTAGGAATGGGGTCCATTTCCATCATGGCATTAGAAACCCAAAAGACTTGGAGAAATTAAAAATACCTTCCTAACTACTGTGGAGAAATGATGGTCAAATGATATGGAACTATCAACAAGAGTGCCTAGATAATTTATGACAGTGCCTTATTGGAAGGGTGCGTCACCTATATAGTGTAGGATAATGTTTGTTTATCAAGGTTTGCTATACTGCATTAATTCAAATTGAATTTGACACCTTTGTCACTGTACTATTTGTTAAGAGGGATGGTGTCAGAAAAATTTGCTAAGAGAGATAATGTCAGAGCAAATGCGAGTTATTTATTTATTATTTGTTTATTTTATTGCATTTGTTTACTGGGAAAGTCCACTGGGCCTAAAAGAGCCCATTTTCAGCGGAGGCCCGGGGAGAAAAGCTCCGACAAGAACATAGATACAGAAAAAAATTAAACATTAATTGGTACAGACGTAGAAGCATTGTTACACATAGTGATTACAGTAATTTATACAGAATATACATATAAAAGCAGGGATTTAGTTGGTTTGATTACAGTAATATATACAGAATATATACATAAAAGCAGAAATTTAGCTGGATGCCAGATGAATTCAATCAGAGTGGTATAAGCAGAGACATATTAATCAGCATTATTGTACCAGTATCAACAAGTGATGAAGAAATAATAAATATGAAGAAAATATTATGTCAGTAGTAGTAAAAAGTATAGGAGTTTAGTTATCATATAAGGAGATGGAAGAGGTTAGGTTACAGAGCAGGAACATAGCCAGGAAGAGTTGAAATGATTTTTCATTATTTGTTTGAAGGTGGTGGTGCTGTCTGTGTTTCTTATAGAAATAGAAAGTGAGTTTCATAGTTTGGTGATGGTGAAGGAGTCGAGGAGTTGACCAGCAGCTAAGGTAGGCTTTTTTACCTTTAGAAGTAGATGATTTTCAGATCTTAGTTGCCTGCTGGGTTGATATTTGGCAAGTAGAGTTGAGAGAACAGGACAGTCTGTGTGTCTGTAGATTATTTTGTGCACTGTAGTTAGTTGGGTGAATGAGAGATGGTGGGGGAGTTCCAGCCAGCCTAATTGTTTCAGTGAGTTACAGTGGTGGGACGAGAATTTGGCCTTGGTGGCAGATTTGGCTATTCTGTTGCAACACATATCAAATTTAGATATTGTAGAATTTTGGATATTAGTGAGGATAGGGGCACCATAAAGGTGAGAGGGTAATAAAAAGGTGGTTGCAAGGGTTGTCTAGTACAGAGGCTAAGAAAGTGTTGGTGCCTGTAGAGCATACCGAGCTTTTGCTGTGTTTTTTTTTTGTTATCGTTTATGTGAAAATCAAAGTTAAGGTTTTCATCTATAATAATGCCTGATAATTTAGTGTGTGGGACAACTTCTATAGTGGTACTGTCTTGGGCTTATATAGTGAAGAGTTTTTTTTTTTTTTTTATTTAGGGGAGTGGTTTTCTTAGTGGTAAAAAGTATTAGTTTAGTTTTTTTTTTTTTTTTTGGATTTAGGGCAAGATGATTGTTAAGCATTCAAGATTCAGTAGAGGTGAGGGCATTCTGGGTGATTTGCTGGAGTTCAGAGCTGGTATTTGCAGTGCATATTATTGTAGCATCATTAGCATACTGGATTACTGAGCATTGTGGGAGAGTGTAGTGGAAGTTGTTAATAAAGATGGCTAAATAAGAGAGGACCAACTCTCTTGAGTCTTGAGGAAGATTAATTAACAATTCCCAATTTAATTTCATCTGTAAACTTGGATAACTATAGTCCAATAATGTTGACCTGAAGATCAGAGAAACAGATGCTAAATAGCAGAGGGTCCAACACACGCACACACATACACACACACACACACACACACACACACACACACACACACACACACACACACACACACACACACACACACACATTCAGACATTCCATCATTTTTTCACTGCTTCTGTTACTAGAAGGAGGATGTCAACAAGAACAACAAATAAAAAGAACTGACACTTGACTGTTTGTGGCATCTTAGTGTATTGCCTGTGAACTCATATCCCCACACAAAGAAGTAAGTGAAATGATTTGTAGTCATTATCTGAACTAAAGGTCTCTCTATACCTGCTTATAGGGGAAGCACACTTCTTATGTCTCACTTCATGGTAGAACCCATCTCGGGCCGTATTGCTACTTTCACTTTTAAATTCATGCATTGCTTATAAAGTTGCACTTTAATTAAAATCCACAATAGCTAGTAAGCATGCCAACATTCTAATGTTTTTCTTTAACACAATTATTTTCCTTAGCCTGAGCTGTTATATGCTAGTTTTCTCATTTTTTTCTCAGAATTAGTAGCGTTTTGATTTATAGCTTCATTTTCCTTAATTCCTTTTGTTGCAATATTGTTTTCAGTACATCATATAACAATGTCATAATACATTAAACTCAAAACAGAAGCATCTTCTATAGATGTAACATCTACATTAATATCTTCAGTCAACAATATAATTTCCTTCCCCAAACACAAGCTCAAACATTTCTCCTCAGGAATCCTGCTCTGTGACATTGGTTGACACTGCTTCTGACATAGTCAACATCTTCCCAGTCTTCCCCATTACCTTTGTTTGGGTCCAAAGCTACCCCACATGTACAGTAAGAAGCAGTCAGTGTTCATCATCTGAGCCTCTTTTGGTTCACTTACACTATTCAACTTAAAGTAGTCATCTCTTGTTCACCACCCTTAAACTTGCCTTCTGCTACCATTCTATAACACCGCCCTTTCTTCTGCCATCTCTCCCTTTTTCTCCTCTCCTCCTATTCCACATCTATTCAGTGGCACTTCCACTACCTTCACTACCTATTCACTTCACAATTTCCAGCTGCCATACAAGTAACCAGTCCTGCCATTCTCTATCCCTGCTCAGTTTATTTTCTTTATCCATTTTGCACCTAACTTCAGCTCAAGTCCTCTTTTCTCTAGTCCATCACCTGATCTCCTTCTAGAGGAGTCATGAGGCTTTCACCCTCTCCCAATAAACCCTGTCCCATAAAGCAAGCATATCCATCCATTCTCCACCACACTTCTTGACATCCTCAAACCAGCCCTCTGTCTTTAATCTCATTAAAGTGTTGTACCATAACAACCCTAGCTACAACTTATGAACTCTCTCAATCACTTTTAAGCCATATGCCACTTCAAATGCATACTTTAATACCCCACTGCTTTCACCAATCCATTTCTCCTTTAATGCCTCCGTCTCATTATGCACTTCCCTGTCCTCAAAATCTCTATAAATCAGTCCAGCAGTCTGCTTCTTTACATAAAATCAATGTTTCCCCTTGACTTTGCATGATCTCTCTTCTCCTAACATTCTCCCCTCCCCTTATCCTTTATGATTTACCAGGCTAACTGATGCATTACAAAGCAACCCTTCGACTTAACCTTCTCAAAAGGGCTGAAGATCCTCTTACCACTAGATCACAAATTATCCATAGCTCTTTCTTTTCTCACTTTTGCAAATTACCCAGTCAACAATCCCTGCCTCTGCCACTCATCATGCTTCAAATACTGCACCTACCATATTCTCCAATAACCATCTTATAAGCATTCTCTGACTCACATCCATATCTGTCCCTTCCTTTATGCTTTTGTTCCATCCTACCTCTCCTTCTTCTACTGTATCTTTCAACATACACCACCATAATCTACTATCCACCCCAGCCTTTGCACCCCATCAACTGCCACTGCATACCATCTAAAGTCCAGCATGCCTATGTGCCTAACATCTTGGACATTCTCAGTCTACCCTATAACTCTTTCCAAAGTTCACCTTCCAAATAAATGCATCATGCAGTTTCAGAATAGCTCTTAAATATGTATCCCATGTCCTAGCAGGTAGATGCCTTAGCTAATACAATACCAACTTCAGCAGCAAAACTCAAACTTACTCTCACCCTGCTGCCCAATTATTCTACCCTTCCCAAGCACCGATCATATAGTCACATAATCTTTATATTCAACCTCTCAGAATTCATCATCATAGTGCCCCAAACTAAAAGGTACACTTTCCCTCATAAACAATTTATCCCACGAGTATGGAACTGTCAGCTGTAATTCTACTCTTGCTTTAATAGTTATTACAACTAATTTCTGAAGATGAAAATGCATTCCTGGCTCTTCTCCAGATGCTGCAAATATATCAAAACTCCATGCAGTAGTATATCCACATCATGCAATAAAGTTGTGCTATCATCAGCAAATATATTAATGCTATTTATCTTCTTTTAAATACTTTTTTCAGGAATGCCAAACAACAAAATCAATTGATCCCAACTGCCAAAGGTGTCCCAAAGCAGTACAACAAAGTAGGAAAGTCTTCAAGGTACACCACCATGAACTTGCACTGTGTCACAGCGATAAAAACACTCTTTATTTGAAGAAAAACAATAAAAATGTTAAAAACATATGAAATTCCCAGTAGAAATAAGAGCTTTCAGCCTCTTAGGCCTTCTTCAAATCATAAATAACAAATCCCTCTTGGAACAACTTTATGATGTAGACTAGCTTCCAGATGAACCCATTGCCATTGGAGCTTTTTGTGGTGGAAAGCCGCATCCTCCACTTCCTTGTAAGCATTCTCAAAACTCTCATTAGCAAACTTAGATTCCATACCAGTCACTTCTTCTGCCTCAAGATTTAAGATCAGTAGCGGATTCACTTGGTCTCCTATGACTTCAGTCAGATTTTTGTTCCTTCCAACATCCTTGTTGCTCTTGGAGCTGCTAAATAGCAGTGTGTTGCCTTCAGCCATGTGTAGTTGGTAAAAGTAAAAAAGAGAACAACAAAATCAATTGACCCCATCTGCCAAAGGTGTCTCAAAGTGGTACAACAAAGTAGGAAAGTCTTCAAGGTACACCACCACGAACTTGCACTGTGTCACAGCGATAAAAACACTCTTTATTCAAAGAAAAACAATAAAAATGTTAAAACTGCATGAAATTCCCAGCTGAGATAAGTGCTTTCAACTTCTTAAGCCTTCTTCAGAAGGAAACAATATCTAAAGTATTTGACTGGTACTTATACACTACAGGGTGTTAACCTTTTCTGAGTGCAGAGATGTAAAGAACAGAGAGTGTATGCACCTGATTGAGGACACTGCAGCAGCAGCAAAGGATTTTGATTGGAAGCTAGATCTTGTGCAGTGTTTGTTTCTGACCAAGGACTGAGTTAAAAGGTGCACTCCTGATAGGATAAAAAATACTTTTAAGCCACTGGATTGGCTGCAACACAATATATATGTTTTTACCCAGCACTTGTTATTTAGAATCTGAAGAAGGCTTAAGAGGCTGAAAGCACTTATCTCAGCTGGGAATTTTGTGTGTTTTTAACATTTTTATTGTTTTTCTTAAAATAAAAGAGTGTTTTTATTGCTGCGACACAGTGCAAGCTCATGGTGATGTACCTGGAAGACATTACAACTTTTTCAGGAATGCTGTCACTCTCTGCATCATCTTATCCATGAAAAACATAAACAAGGCTAAGGGTGTAGACCCCCTACCCAAAATACTCCTTTCTAACTTCCCATTAACCATTAACTGCAGTCCAATTTCCTTCACAAATGTGGAGGTTAAGTCATATAAAAAATCATTATATCCCAAATCCATTCTCTGTTAAAATACTTAACAAACACCACCCAAGCTTGATTTCTAAAGAACAGATCTAGCTGTCATTATCTTCCTGCTGCAGTCTTGCTATAATCATGTTTCTCTAAGATGTTTAAAGTAAAGTAAAACCATTTTTAGGGTCTATATTACATATCCGAATGCTGAAATGTTCGAATCGCTAAAGATCGACCTTTAGCGATTGAACATTTAAATGTTCAACTATGAATAAAAGTTAAAAAAAAAAGGAAAAAAAAAACTAAAGGGTGTAAGCAGGGGGGCAAGTCCCCCTGCACCCCCATGTGGAGAGCTGTGCCCCCCACACCCCCCACTACTTAAATATACCAACTCCAAGATTTTTCTACAGTGTAGTGAATGGGAAATTTCCCGTTTCTGCACCATAGTGCATTAAAGTGCTATCTCGGAGTTAGTATATTTAAGTAACGGGGGGTGTGGGGGGTGCAGGTCAGCTTGCCCCCCCCTGCTTAAACCCTTTCCTTTTTCTTTTTTTTTTTTATATTATTTTGTTACATATTCGAACATTTGAATGTTTGATCGCTAAAAGTCGATCTTTAGCGATTCGAACATTTAAGCATTTGGATATATAATATAGACCCCATTTTTAGCTATCTTAAGGGACTATAAAAAAACTATGAATTCCATCAGATAGGAGTACTTGTGAATGGTACTGGAATCCTTTCTTTGTTCCCTTCTTTATTATTTTATCCATACATCTTGTAGCCTTCCTAACTCTCCATTCACCACTATGACATCTATGTTGGCATCCTCATCTCTATTCTCACTGTTAGGAGGCATCAGACAAGGATGTTTATTTCATTTGCTTTAATCTTATTGGTAGGAGAACCCTTGCATAATTTATAAGAACTCAAAACACACTAACTGGAAGGTTCCTAATAAAAGGAGTATGTATTGGCTGGAAATCATAGATGCTGTGTGCAGAGCTCACTGGAAAACAACACTGGTAGTGACTGTGAGTAGGGTGCAGATGGACCAAAATATCATTTGCATGAAAGGTTCACAAGCCCTTATTTTCCATAAATATCTAGAACTAGAGGAATTCTGGAAAGACATTGAAGGTATTCAGAAAAATAATTTCCCTTCCTTTTATAATAATCATGGCTGTTAGAAAATGCTTTACCAGCAGTTTTATTGCTATAACTAACACCTGGCCATAAACTTAAAATGTGAATGCATATATAGATTTTGATATACTTCTCTGCTCATCTACTCTGTTACCAACTATCACTATATGTTCATGTACCCCACCTTTTATGTATGTCTCTCTTAAACATTTTACCACTCATTTCATTGATTTCTCAAAATTAAATCGACCTTATGCTATCCAGCCTTTGTAAATAACCCAGTACTCTGTAGTGTGACATCTGTCCTAGTGCATAGACATTTAACTATATCTGTATAAAGTTTAATTAGTATAAGAATCCTGTATGTATAATTACTATCTTATCTATTATAGATAAATGAAGACAGTAATGGCTAGATATAATCGATTTCCAATACAGTACCAAGTAAGATAAGAAAAACAAAAAATGACTATCATGACCAATAACATAAAATACGATAAGTTTAATGAAAAGCTTTCATTAAAACATGTTAAATCAAATCAAAAAGTAAGATAAGCATTTTCATGCTATTAAACACTTCATCAGATCCATAAAAATGTAACAACCCATTCACTAAAATAGAAAAGAACATCCAATCACATATCCTCATGGCATCAACACCTCTCTAATTAAAATTCACAAAGTTCATCTGAGTGTTAAACCAGTTCTTGGATTCAGCACATCTTTTTCTATTTGTCAATAATTCACCAGAAAAAGGACATACACCAGTCAAGTCTCAACAGTCAAACCCATTAATTTCATATGCACATCAGAGTATTAGACCAATTGATTCTGATGCTTTAAAAAAATATGGCCAATCAGTTGTATTCCACTAAGTTTTCCAATATGCACAAGCAGATGCTAAGTCAAAGAGATCTATTACATTGACAATCCAATGGAGACACAGCTCAAAATGACGCAAACAATCAAATCCAATGCATTAAAGGGCCAATAGATTTGCAATTCAAAAGAACAGTACCAGTCAGCTATATTCAGCTGAATGTAATATGGAAATAATTGGTTTTAGATAGCCCCATTTGCTGAGGGAAGGTAAATTAGTAGTTATTTAATGTTGTAAATAGTCTTGCTTGTGTTTTGAGATACATACCCCCGGATTTACTAATCTTTCATGCAGGACTAATCTAATCAGCACGGAAGCGGCAGTTGAAGAGGAGGACAGCAGCGCACCATGCATATTAATGAAGGGGTGCTGCCTGCACACCAAATGCTACACGGAGCGTGGATGAGTGCAGTGGGCATGTCTGAGAGCAGAGCTCACAGAATAAACATGCCCCTGCAAAGTAGAACAGAAGAATGTGTAAATAAATGAGCAAGACAGCTCACAAGTGTCCACATATCCCCACCAACAGACCCCATGTGTTCAACAGCAACAGTACAGTCAAATAAAATGAAGAATCCCTATTACTGATGTGTTTTAAAACCCTGAGTACAGCTAACCGTAGGCGCGTGGGTTTGCCCATCCCCTAGCTATGGTTAAAGCAGCTGAAAAGGCTGAAGAGGATAACAAGGAATATATATATATATATATATATATATATATATATATATATATATATATATATATATATATATATATATATGCAAAGGAAGCAGCACAGGAAGAGTGGAGTGGTTAGAGCATCTGCCTAACAAATAGGCATTCCCGGATCGAGTCCCACTGAAGCACAAATAATTTTCCACGGAAATCTGTACATGAACATAATTTTACATTGTTTTGCCATATAACCTACAGAATAACAATTAAGTGTGAACTGGAATACTGGATGAAATGCACATGTGAAGTGTTAGCGTCATAATGAATAAGGCACATGTACACAGGTCTAAGCACAAATAAGCAAAAGTAAGTGTGTCCAAGTGCGCTTGCATGGGGGTAAGCATTGCTCACACAGAGTAAGCAAAGTAGAAGCTAATTAGTGTAAGAAACTGTAAATGGAGGTTAGTAGTGCTCACTGTCGTACAAACGTGTGCAAAGCCGCTTACAACCGCTGTAAAGTGCCTTAATCACTCTGGATCCAACGTCCCAAGTTCCACCCAGCAACAAAATAAACTTCCTCAGCAAGGCTCAAACCCAGGACCCTGTACACTATAGTCACAGTAGTTAATCACTAAGCCATCATAGCAATAGATAAGTAAGATTAAGACCATACATCCCATATACCCACATGGATTTATATATGTGTATATATGTATATATATATATATATATATATATATATATATATATATATATATATACATATATATATATATATATAGGTTCATAGGTTCATAGGTTCATACTAGGCTATCTGCCCTAGGGCATTTATAAGCCTAGCCAGAGTGTGTATGGCTTTCGCCAAACATTTTAAATTAATTTTGCTATGCCCTTTTTTAAGGTTAGTATACTGTGCCTCTGTCTAACAGTGACACAGAAGTGATACCCGGGGTAAACCTACGATCTCCCATCCACTCATCAAGATTCCTCTTGAAGAGAGTCGATGAGGGACTCTGCCTAACCTGGACTGGGATTTTATTCCAGAGTGAAGGGAGCCTCTGGGTTATGAATCTGTCACTCCAGCATGTCCTATTTATTTCAGTGCTGAGGTTCAAGTCCCTTGAGCACGTAGCTCGATGGGATTTGGATTTTCTGAGGTGCAGCATGTCCATTAATGCCGGGTTGGACATGGCTTTATATGTCAGGCACAGATTGCCTCTGAGCAGGCAATATGCCACTGAGTAGAGCTGGAGTTTCTTTAACCGGGCAGCATACTGCATCTGTTTGAGCCCCTTGATCCTCTTGGTGAGGTACTTTTGGGGTCTTTCCAGTTGCTGCAGGTATCTGGTAAGGTACATCCCAAAAGGGGCACTGTACTCAATTATGGGCCTGATGAGGGATGAGTAAAGAGGCATGATGACCTCCCCTGATCTAGATGTTAATCCCTTCATGATTAGGTGGGCTATATAAAATGTTTTTCTAACCACTTTGGCCACGTGGTTGTCAAATGAGAGATTGCTATCAACTTGGGTCACAGGTCCCTAATTACTTCTTCTGTACTTAATGGATTAGCACTTATGTGGTAATTTGTGGGCACTTTGTTTTTGCCAAAGGAGATGACTATACACTTTTTGGCATTTAGCTTGAGGCCATGGCTCTGGCACCAGTTGTCTGTTTCTATGAGGCCCTTTTGGAGGATGCTTGTGTCGGCTGGAGAGTCGATTATGGCGCCCAGTTTGCAGTCATCTGCGAACTTAGTCAGCCACAGTACTTCCATGTTTGCCTGTACCTCCGAGAAATATATACCGAACAAGAGAGGTCCCAGGACTGAGCCTTGTGGGATGCCACTTGTAACTGGTTTGGAGTCTGACATGGCTCCAGCTATTCTAACCATGTGGGTTCTGTCCTTGAGCCAGTTTGCAACCCATCTAGTGACATAGGGGTTTATATTTAAGCTGGTGAGCTTATCTATAATGCCCGAGTGGGGTATTGTATCAAAGGCTTTTGCGAGGTCCAGGTAGGCTGTGTGGACCACCTTCCCCTTGTCAATGGCCTTGGTGACTGTTTCAAAGAAATCAACCAGGTTTAAGAGGCAGGATCTACCCTTAACAAAACCAAACTGTGTAGGATCCAGTGTCTCTAGGTCCCCAATATCTTTATTTATAGGGTCCATGATGATCCTTTCCATAGCTTTGCAGACCAAGCTAGTGAGACTTATGGGGCTTTAGTTTCCAGGATCCGTTGAGGCACCACCTTTGTGGAGAGGGACCACTGTTGCTGTACGCCACTCTTTCGGTACATATCCTGTAGTAAGGCTGAGATTGAACAGAAGTTTTAGGTTTGGGTTTAGCTCTTCTTGGAGTTCATGTAGGACGCAGCCCGGGACACCGTCTGGTCCCATTGATGCTGTGTTTCTTGCTTTGGAGAGGGCAGCTCTTACCTGAGCATCTGAGATGTCAGGGGGGCAGCACTCTGCTGGGATAGATATTAGCCCTTTTGGTGGGGGGGGGAGAAGTTTGCACTGAACCTGTCAGCTAGGATGTTGGCAATGTCTGTGGGTTCGGTGTATTTTTTGTCATTTCGGACTAATTCTGAGCATATCTGGGAATTCCCACCCAGGTTCCTAACATAACTAAAGAAAGTCTTGTGATCATCCTTAGTGTCCTGTGCAATTTTTCTCTCAAAGCTGGCCTTAGACTATTTTATGAGTGCCCGTAGTTTTTTGCTAATACTGATCAGAGATGCCTTCCCTTTTTGGGATTTTGCTCTATCATGTAGTAACTTCCTCCTTCTATTGTATAGTTTGTTTATGGCTGGGGTCCACCAGACAGGACGTCTGCCTTTGGAGGATTGGGTCTTGGTTTTATTTGGGATTGCATGATCCATGCATTCCTGAAGGTGTTCATAGAATGCGTTTATAAAGGATTTTGCGGTCTGGGTCGTATTATCCACAGGCCCGGGGGCTTTGAAGGAGTCCACCTCTGTTTTGAGGAGTGTGAAATTTGCTTTAGAGAAGTTTTTCACTGTGGTTTTCTGGGCATGGGGTGGGGTCAGGATGTGAATATCCAGTGAGATTAGTTTATGGTCTGATCTTACCAGTGAGGGATACACTTCTGGTCTGGAGCATAGAGTCCCCATGTTGGTGATGATCAGGTCCAGTATGTTTTCCCCTCTTGTGGGAGTGGTAACAAGTTGTTCCATAGCATTTGAGTTTATAAATTCTAGGAACCTTTGGGCTAGGGTGTTGGAGCTAGAGTAATGCTCCCAGTCTATGGTTGGGTAGTTGAAGTCACCCAATATAATGGTGTTTGGAGAGACCTTTATATTCTCCAGTGTTCTCAGGAAGACCGAGTGGGGTTCCTGGGTTTGGGAGGGTGGTCTGTAGCAGGCTATAAACTGGAAGGCAGTTTTACCCACTGTTGGTTGCACATGGATAGTCTCTGATGCTTCGTACTGTGCCACCAACCTGGAGGTGTGGGTATCTTTGACGAATATTGATACTCCCCCTCCTTTTGTGGTTCGGTCCAAGTTTTGGGGCTGAAAAGCATGGTATGAGGTATAACCTGGTAGTGCTGGGGTGCTCTTTAGAGCCTTGAACGAGGTTTTTGTTACTGCACAGATATCGATGTTCTTCATGCTAAGGAGAGTTTTGAGTGCGTGCATCTTGAGGTTTAGACTTCTGGCGTTTCTTATCCCTTGTGATACCTATGGAGGTGGGTTTGTCTTTTGAGCCTTGCCTAAAAAAGGCACTATGGGGGTAGCAAGAGCATTTGCCAATATCTGAAAGCCCGGGGGTGAGAGGTGCAAGCCATCCCTAGCGAAGCATCATGGCTTGTCGCGCATGTCATCCCAGGCTGACAAGCATTGGATCCCCTTTGAATGACACCAATACTTAAGCCAATTGTTGAAATTGATAATCTTGTCTTCATACTGTGGCATCATTCTTGGTGAGGGTAAGATGCTACTCAAGGTCAGGGTCATACCGGCCTGGGCTACATGCTCAGAGAGCTCCTCTATGTCTCTTTTCATGTAGTCCAGGGAGGTACGTCTCAGGTCATTCACACCAGCATGGACAATGACTGAGTCATATTTGTACTTGCCTTGGAGTGACCTGAGTGCTTGTGCTATGTGGCGGATCCTAGCGCCCGACAGGCAGCTCACCATGACCTTCTCCTTGTTCAGCCTGGTGAGTGGGACGTCAGTGTGCCTGATGATAGAGTCACCTATCACAAGTATACCAGGTGTGTTGTTTAGCCTTAAGGGCTGTGACTGTTCGGCACACTGGCTTTGTGAGCTATGTGTTGCACGTGTTTTGTTTTGGGGTAGCGGTTGCTTGGGTGTCTGCTTTCGAGGTCTCTGCTGCTTAGTCAGATTTTTATTTAGAGCCTCCAAGTATGTTTTTGTGTGTTCATGTGTTTGGTTTGCTGTCATGGTAGGTCTATGTGAGACTGGAATTTTAGTGAGTGTGGTTTCCTTCTCCTCCTGACTGGTTACGCCAGTACTGAGTTGAGAGAGCTTAGCCTCAGTTTGGCTATATGGTTGCATCTCTCACATGTGTTGGAATTTGTTGGGAGGAGGAGAGGGTTGTCTGTGTACATGAGGCAGTTGTAACATTGCCTCAAGATTCCCAGATTCACCAGCTGGACTGGAGAGGAGATTGACAACTGACCTTTGGACATGCTAGAATAGTATTGAGAATTTCTTTATAATTGAAAAAAATGGCCAATGGGGAGCAAGGTACTCCAAGGAGAGTTTGTGAGGGTGTAGTGCTTTTATGTGTATGCAGATATATATAAATATATCTATCTATCTATATATATATATATATATATATATATATATATATATATATATATATATATATATGTGTGTATATATATATATATATATATATATATGTGTTTATATATATATATGTGTTTATATGTACATGTGTGTGTGTGTGTGTGTGTGTGTGTGTGTGTGTGTGTGTGTGTGTGTGTGTGTGTGTGTGTGTGTGTGTGTGTGTGTGTGTGTGTGTGTGTGTGTGTGTGTGTGTGTGTGTGTGTGTGTGTGTGTGCGCGCGTGTGTGTGTGTGTGCGTAGATATACACAGATATACAGCTATGATAGGAAACAGCACCCAAGAATGACATATGCTCACAGGCTATGCCAATGGAAGTGAGGGGCCCAAACAAGAAACATGTAACACGTAGCATGACCCCCCCCCCAAGCCGAACAGAAGAAACATGCACACAAACCCACAAACAATGTAAATTGTCCACTGCTTCTCAGACCACAGGCAGGATACAACCAGGGGGGTACAGAGTGCACCCGTGAAATCTAATCTTGGAACATAGAGAGGAGCATCCCTAGTGGTGTGTTCAGACCCAACCTGCACCCAGAGTAAGGATGGGTGCTCTAGAGGTATGTGTGGGAGGGGGAACTATGGGTAGCTAGTTATGGGTCTAGGTGTGCAGGTGTTGGCTGATGTGGATCTACACGGACAGCCCCAGGGATGTGAGCAAAAGTGTTCATTGGGCAGAGGCATCACCCATCGAGCAGCCACACCTGCTACGTGTCCCACTGCAGCAAAGTCTAATCTACATAGCAAAGAACGAAATAACCAGATGTAGATGTATATATGTAGAGGAATGTGTGTGTATATCTACCCATACCTATATGGAGATTTACCTCTCCCTCTCCATAGTACAAATGTATACATACAGAGACAGAATATATATACATGCCCACATATAGATATATACATATGCAGATACCCATACACCCATATGTTGTTAGATACATATAGACAGCAATATATGAATATATACATATATGCATACATATACAGATATATCTGTATATAGTAATGTAGATATATATATATATATATATATATATATATATATATATATATATATATATATATATATATATATATATATATGTGTGTGTGTGTGTGTGTGTGTGTGTGTGTGTGTGTGTGTGTGTAAATATACACATGTAAATAGCTGGGATATGATACAGCAGTTATGAATTACATATGTTCACAGGCCATGCAAATGGGGGTGAGGGGTCCAATCACCAAACATGTAACATGTAGCATGAACCACCCCCACCTAGACAGATGAAACATACAAACATACGATACAAGTAAACACACCACTGCTTCCCAGACCACAGGCAGGATACTACCAGTGGCTGAGACCTGCCAAGTCTAATCTTGAAACAAAGACATCAATGTCCCTTGTGGGACACCCCAAATATTAATGATCATCGGAGTCAGTCCCTGTAATGATTTATCCAACCAGGCTGTATACATACATGGACCAGTAGGTTGTGCAAGCCTGATGACCCATGGGTCGACACAACGTACGACATGGGTCCTGACATGTGGAGAGTGGGCAGTGTGTAGTGGTGTGGTTAGACCCCATCTGCACCCACAGTAAGTATGAGTGCTGTAGAGGAGGGGCAGGTGGGAGAACTATGGGTATGCAATTATGGGCCTAGGTGTCCAGGTATTGGCTGGCACAGTTGTATTAGGACCACCCCGGGATGTAAGTAATATTATTGCCTGGATAGCCAGCAGCCTTACCACTTTGTACTCTCTAGTCCCCACTTTTTCCTTCCTGCATTTCCCCTTAATTATCTCCAAGCTTGTCCCGCCAGTCCCAAACCTGCTATTCTACTTTCAGGAGCTACTGCTGTACTATAGGGTCTGTCTTCTAGATAGTGCCCTCACCTAGTTTCACCTTCCTTTATACTGCTCCTTCTGTCCTAGACCTTAGCTCAGAAACATTATTTTTGTTTTGCTATATTGTAGTCCCACTCTACCCCTCCCAAGTCTCTGTTACACAATTTACTACTCCCTCCACTATTACAACCACATTTATTTTTCTCTTGCTTATCTCCACCCACACTCACCGATAACAGTCAGACTTCCACTGATTGTTCTCACTCAGCTTCTTACTTATCTTGTCTGCCTGGTCCGTTCGCCCTGCGGGCTCACTCCACTCCCCTACCCTACCCCCAATTCCTACCCACCCCCAGGGGTCCTACACTTATACTTCCTAAGCCACACCCCCTATCCTACCCATCCAATCCAATACTTCTACCAACTTAATTATTTTAATCATACTCCACCTATTTTCACATTTTCCTCCCCAACATCCTGTACCTCCTCCTAAAACCCTCTTAAAGCTATCTCACTACTTATCACCACTCCCACACTAACAACTGCATCAAACCCTTACTTTACTTTGTCTTTCTTACCCTATTTCCTGCTATAACTACTTAATAAACTCTTTAAAATATGTCTTCAACAACTAAACCTATCCTAACTAAATGTTTAATATTATTTACTCTCACATCTGCTCTCACCTCCGCCTATCTCTTCACCCCATTAACAAAGTCAATTTTAACTACTTCAACTACTCTTCTAAACAAACAGCTAGTGATAACTACACCTTTACCCATTTTCAAATAAACACCACAACCACACCCTGTTGCCTGCTAGCCAAGTATCATCGACTTACTCATATTAAATTAAATAACACAACTCTAAAAAAACTAAAATACCTTACCAGCTTCCTCAACCACCCATTTTCTGCCCTAAACACTCCCACCTTAAAAGATGGTGACATCCATCCCAACCCAGGCTCCACAAGCTTTACATCTTGTACAACTCCTTCTTCCACTTCCCCCACCATTACTACCCAAACCTGTCTCTCAAATTCTTTACTTTTAGGTCATCTTAATATCCGCAGTATAAACAATAAAATTTCATATCTCCATGCCCTTCTTGATACTCATTCCTTTCATATACTCTGCTTGATTGAAACCTGGTTAAAACCGGCAACTAAGGATAATGAAATAATCCCCCCAGGTTACAACATATTAAGACTCGACCGCACTAAACGTAGGGGTGGGGGAGTAGCTCTACTCTATAAATCCATTCTACAGATCTCCTCCCTATCTTGTAACCCACCTCAGGATAGTAAAGCTGAAGTTTTGATCTCCCGACTTCAAATAAATGCTTCCAAAGCCGTAAATATTATCTATATCTACCTACCACCTGGTAATAATATTTCTATAATAGAAGACATTCTGAGCTGGGTATCAACTTCTTACCCACAAGAAACCATTATACTTGACGATTTCAATACTGACTGGAAACGTGTAAACACAGAGAATCCTTCATCACATATCAATCTTCATGGCTTTAGTCAAACTATTACTACCACCAATAGAATCAACAAACCCAATAATAAAGAGAGTATCCTAGATTGGAGACTCATTAATAAACATCAACAAGTTTACAAGGCAGGAACTCTACCAGATGACTTAAGTGATCATATGTTAACTTACATCATAAGACAAAAGAATGATATCCCTAACACCCCTACTTACAAGATCTCTCGAACCAACAAACATTTTAACCATGTGTTATTCCAAAATGAACTTAGTGAATGTAACTGGTACGTACTAAAAACTCTCCCTCTTGAGCAGGCAGTCAAATATTTTAATTCTAAATTCTTAACTATAATAAAATACCAGCGTAGTCCAAAAAGTAAAAAACACAACGACTTTAATCATTAAAATAAACCATAAAAACTGTACAATTCCATTTGTAACTGACTAAGCACTTTCACCCAACAAAGGGCTTGGGGCTGATAACCCTTGGGGCTGATAACAATACCTCCCTTCAAACTGCCGATGCCTTTAATACCTTCTTCACCGACACCATAAAATCTCTAGCCTCCCAACTGTCCACTAACAACTCTAATCTCCAAACCTCTTTACCTAATACCCACCCTACATTCCAATTACAACCAATCGCTACCACATGTATCCAAAAACTTTTACATAAACTAAAGCCATGTACTCCCTCTGCAGACCAAGTACCATCTGAATACCTGCAAAAAGCAGCCAAAGCAGTTGCATATCCTATATCCATCCTTATAAACAGAACCATAAATGAAGGAACCATCCCAGATATCTGGAAAATTTCCCACTTTATCCCTTTACATAAAGGTGGAAACTCCAATGAGTATTCCAACTATAGGCCAATAGCACTCTTATCACCCTTAGCAAAAGTTATGGAAAAATGTATTCACCATCAACTTATCAACCACCTAACCCAACATAATATATTAGCTAATTGTCAGCATGGCTTCAGGCCATTTCATAGTACCATCACAGCCCTCCTATCTTTCACTGACTCTATCAATAAAAACCGTAACATCAACTTCCTCTCATCTGCACTCTTTATTGATCTGTCAAAAGCTTTTGACATGGTCAACCACCCACTACTCCTAAAAGCTCTTGAATCCCTTGCTCTTGACACCAAGGCTGTTCAGTGGTTTAAGTCCTACCTTAACAATAGGAAACAAGCAGTCCTTTGGGAGAATAAACTATCCTCCCACCTACCAGTCTCCCTTGGAGTACCTCAGGGCTCCATTCTCGGCCCACTTCTATTCTCAGTGTTCATCAACGACCTTTACTTAGCAATCCTTCAAGTTACTTGCATACAATATGCAGATGATCCCATGCTCATATGTTCTGCCGACTCCACATCTGAACTACAATCCCTAACTCAGATAGTATTCAACTCAGTCGAGGCATGGTTCCTAAAACGTTGCCTCCTTTTGAATGCCAAAAAAAACAAGCTATTAGTCTTTACACCTAACAGTAAGTCCCCCCCCCAATCAATTTCTCTATCAAATCAAATAATGGCACCATTATAACCCCAGACTTTACCACTAAACTATTAGGAGTCTTAATTGACAATAACCTTACATTTGATAATCATATCAATAACACTATAAAATCCGTAAATAGAAAATTAGGCTCCCTATATAGAATAAAACCATTCTTAACACCAACAGCCAGAACTACTATTGCCCACTCCCATTTAATCTCCACTCTTCTCTATGCTTCCCCCATTTATACCAATCTAAAGAAAAGTAATCTCACTAAACTAACTAACTCCTATAATAATATTGCAAGGTTTGCCACTGGGAACCCATTTAGAACCCATCACTGTTTGAACTTAAAGCAACTTAACTGGCTTGAACTAAAAAACATTCTGATACTCTCCCAACTTACCATTATTCATAGGATATGTTACCAGCCCAAGAACACACCAATACTAACCTTATTACCCCCTATGTAAACCTCAACTCCTTACGCTCCTCCACTAAACTACTGGCTAGCAATACCAAATCTAATATCATGGCAGGTGACTCCTTGTTTTCAAATACCACTGGAAAATTCTGGAACATGTTGCCATCAGATCTAACTGCACTTCCCTCCTTCCCACTCTTTAAACAAAGGCTGAAGCAGCATCTTAGAATTAACTGGTTATGCCCTTGTTGTTACCTTGACTAATTGTCTGCATTCTTTTTTGCCATGTTTCTATATCCTCCCTCCCCTTGTCTTTTTCAAACACTACTTTCCCCTTAGTAGCGTAAACTACTTTAAACTATTTCCTAAAAATAGGATATGAACTAACTGTGAACATATTTGTTAACAACCTCACATACATTACTGTAGGAGTATCTTATTCCTTTCAAAGTTCCTGTATTTCTTAATTAGCTTATTTTACTGTAGCTAAGGCTCTCTACTGATTTCTAATGATTGTATTACTTTTATATTGGTGTAAATATTTCTATTTGTATATGGTATTGTCTTTTAGATAGTATTGACTTTGGAACTACTGTTCCCTCATGTACTGTTTGTCTTACACTTTCATGTTTCCTTTTTCTCATAAAATTGTACATTATAAACATCTAAATGTTACTGTGGAGTTTTTCTCCCCGGGCGTCTGCTGAAAATGGAAATATATCCAGTTTGACTAGCCCGGTTAACAAATGTAAAATAAATAAAAATATATAAATAATATTGCAAATTGGGCAGAGCTTACCCCCATACCTCTCAACCCCTAAGAGCAAAACCACTGGACAGAACCTAAACCGTTGTGGGAACAAATAGGGACAGAAAGCACATATTCCACCTACAACCTTAGAAAGCTGATAGAATAATAGGTATGCATTAGCATGACTCGGCTGAAAGATGTGGGGCCCTAAACCCAATTACTTGTATGTATTTAATGGTGTCAGTTCCCAGGTATTTGCCAGACAGGTGCAAATTGTAAGTGGAACACCTACAGCAGCAGAGAGTACAAAAGAGTGACTTTGGAGTGATTAAGTATCAGTTTTCTGCTTTTCTTGCTCTCTTAACTAATTCTGCCTAAAACGCCATTTTTTTTTTTTTTTTAGCGAATCTGTGATTTAAAAAGTTTGTTTGTACAACTCTGCGCAGCTCCTCGTGGTGTCCTGCAGAGTGATACATGCAACTGGTAGGCTACACACTCAAGTGCGCTAGCCGAATTAAAGCATTTACTGTGTTTCTATACCTAATTTCTGCTACTTAAAAAACAATATATATATATCCTTGTTTCCTGCCTTTACTGAACTAGAATAGTCCAGTCTTCAGGTATTGCTGATCTCTGGGCTGTGTCATAGTTCCTGTGTTACCCATATCCTTATTTGGATAGGAGGAAGCTTCTTTGTTCACCAGTGAGAGTGGGGAGCTCTGAGCAGCCTATCTGTCCCTTGAGGAGTGGTTCCAGCCCAGTGAATTGCAGCTTATTGGCCGCTTTGGGCCATTGCCTATCTCTTTCTAACCCCCTGCTTTAAAGCTAGCTTTAGCGTGCTTTTGCGCTTGTAATTTAAAGTTTGTCCTGTTTGTTGCATTTACCTGTTGAGGCTGCAAAGTCAAGTGCGCTAGCCTATGTTACATATTTATTGCATTTTCCTGCTGTTTGTTGCACAAAAAGAAAAAAAAACAAAAAAATGATCCTTGTTTCCCGCCTTTCCTGACCTAGAGTAGTCCAAATACAGGCTTTGCTGTATTCTGGACTTTTGGAAAGTTCCTGTGTTGCCCATTTCCTTTCTTGGATAAAGGGAGGCTTCTTTGTTCACCAGTGGCAGAGGGGAGCTTAGACCAGCGTATCTATCCCTGGAGGAGTGTTCCCAGCACAAGAATCTGCTAGTCTATTGGCCGTTTTGGGCCAATTTCTAGCTCTTTCAAGTCCTCCTGTATAAAACCCGCTTTAGCGCGGCTTTGCGTGATTTTGCTCATAGCTCAGCATCAGGCAGCGCTGCTTAATTGGGTTTAAACCTTTCTCGGTTCCACAAAGTCTGTTCTTCACTTTTTCCCTTAGAACTGATCTAGTTTTCATAATAAACACCCTATTCCTACTCTAAGCCTGGCACTTGCTCACTAAAGCAATTATATAAGTCAGCACTAAAAAATTAAAAGCACTACACCCTCACAAACTCCCCTTGAGTACCTTCTTCCCCATTGGCCCTTTTTTTCAATTATAAAGGAATTCCCAATACTATTCTAGCATGTCCAAAGGTCAGTTGTCAATCTCCTCTCCGGTCCAGCTGGTGAATCTGGGAATCTTGAGGCAATGTTACAACTGCCTCATGTACACAGACAATCCTCTCCTCCTCCCAACAAATTCCAACACATGTGAGAGATGTAACCATATTGCCAAACTGGAGGCTAGGATCTCTCAACTCAGTACTGGCATAACCAGTCAGGAGGAGAAGGAAACCACATTCACTACAATTCCAGTCTCACATAGACCTACCACGACAGCAAACCAAACACATAAACACACAAAAACATACTCGGAGGCTCTAAATAAAAATCTGCCTAAGCAGCAAAGACCTCGAAAGCAGACACCCAAGCAACCGCTACCCCAAAACAAAACATGTGCAACACATAGCTCACAAAGCCAGTGTGCCGAACAGTCACAGCCCTTAAGGCTAAACAACACACCTGATACACTTGTAATAGGTGACTCTATCGTCAGACACACTGATGTCCCGCTCACCAGGCTGAACAAGGAGAAGGTCATGGTGAGCTGCCTGTCTGGCACTAGGATCCGCCACATAACACAAGCACTCAGGTCACTCCAAGGCAAGTACAAATATGACTCAGTCATTGTCCATGCTGGTGTGAATGACCTGAGACGTACCTACCTGGACTACATGAAAAGAGACATAGAGGAGCTCTCTGAGCATGTAGCCCAGGCTGGTATGACCCTGACCTTGAGTAGCATCTTACCCTCACCAAAAATGTTGCCACAATATGAAGACGAGATTATCAGTTTCAACAACTGGCTTAAGTATTGGTGTCATTCAAAGGGGATCCAATGCCTGTCAGCCTGGGATGACATGATCGACAAGCCACGATGCTTCACTAGACACGGCTTGCACCTATCACACCTGGGCTTTCGGATATTGGCAAAGGCTCTTGCCACCCCATAGTGCCTTTTGTAGGCAAGACTCAAAAGACAAACCCACCTCCATAGGTATCACAAGGGATAAGAAACTAAGAGTAATGCTACTCAATGCCAGAAGTCTAAACCTCAAGATGCACGCACTCAAAACTCTCCTTAGCATGGAGAACATTGATACCTGTGCAGTAACAGAAACTGGTTCAAGGATCCCGAGACCACCCCAGCACTACCAGGTTATACCTCATACCATGCTTTTCGGCCCCAGAACTTGGACCGAACCACAAAAGGATGGGGAGTATCAATATTCGTCAAAGATACCCACACCTCCAGGTTGGTGGCACAGAACGAAGCATCAGAGACTATCCATGTGCAACTAACTGAGGGTAAAACTGCTTTCCAGTTTATAGCCTGCTACAGACCACCCTCCCAAACCCAGGAACCCCACTCGGCCTTCCTGAGAACACTGGAAAATGTGAAGGTCTCCCCAAACACCATTATATTGGGTGACTTCAACTACCCAAACATAGACTGGGAGGATTACTCTAGCTCCAACACCCTAGCCCAAAGGTTCCTAGAATTTATAAACTCAAATGCTATGGAACAACTTGTTACCACTCCCACAAGAGGTTAAAACATACTGCACCTGATCATCACCAACATGGGGACTCTATGCTCCAGACCAGAAGTGTATCCCTCACTGGTAAGATCAGACCATAAACTAATCTCAATGGATATTCACATCCTGACCCCACCCCATGCCAGAAAACCACAGTGAAAAACTTCTATAAAGCAAATTTCACACTCCTCAAATCCGAGGTGGAATCCTTCAAAGCACCCGGGCCTGTGGAAAATATGGTCCAGACCGCAGAATCCTTTATAAATGCATTCTATGAACACCTTCAGGAATGCATGGATCATGCAATCCCAAATAAAACCAAGACCCATTCCTCCAAAGGCAGGCGTCCTGTCTGGTGGACCCCAGCCATAAACAAACTATACAATAGAAGGAGGAAGCTACTACATGAAAGAGGAAAATCCCAAAAAGGGAAGGCATCTCTGATCAGTATTAGCAAAAAACTATGGGCACTCATAAAATCTTCTAAGGCCAGCTTCGAGAGAAAAATTGCACAGGACACTAAGGATAATCACACGGCTTTCTTTAGTTATGTTAGGAACCTGGGTGGGAATTCCCAGATATGCTCAGAATTAGTCAAAAATGACAAAAAATACACTGAACCCACAGACATTGCCAACATCCTAGCTGACAGGTTCAGCACAAACTTCTGCCCCCCCCTCCCCACCAAAAGGGCAAATATCTATCCCAGCAGAGTGCTGCCCCCCTGACATCTCAGATGCTCAGGTAAGAGCTGCCCTCTCCAAAGCAAAAAACACAGCATCAATGGGACCAGACGGTGACCCGGGCTGCGTCCTACATGAACTCTAAGAAGAACTAAACCCAAACATAAAACTACTGTTCATTCTCAGCCTTACTACAGGATATGTACCCAAAGAGTGGCGTACAGCAACAGTGGTCCCTCTCCACAAAGGTGGTGCCTCAACGGATCCTGGAAACTATTGCCCCATAAGCCTGACTAGCTTGGTCTGCAAAGCTATGGAAAGGATCATCATGGACCTCATAAATAAAGATATTGGGGACCTACAGAAACTGGATCCTACCCAGTTTGGCTTTGTTAAGGGCAGATCCTGCCTCTTAAACCTGGTCAAGTTCTTTGAAATAGTCACCAAGGCCATTGACAAGGGGAAGGTGGTCCACACAGCCTACCTGGACCTCGTAAAAGCCTTTGATACAATACCCGACTCGGGCGTTATAGATAAGCTCACCAGCTTAAATATAAACCCCTGTGTAACTAGATGGGTTGCAAACTGGCTCAAGGACAGAACCCACATGGTTAGAATTGCTGGAGCCATGTCAGGCTCCAAACCAGTTACAAGTGGCATCCCACAAGGCTCAGTCCTGGGACCTTTCTTGTTCGGTATATATTTCTTGGAGGTACAGGCCAACACGGAAGGAGTGTGACTGACCAAGTTCTCAGATGACTGCAAACTGGGTGCCATAATCGACTCTGCAGCTGACACTAGCATCCTACAAAAGGGTCTCATAGAAACAGACAACTGGTGCCAGAGCCATGGCCTCAAGCTAAACGCCAAAAAGTGTATAGTCATCCCCTTTGGCAAAAACAAAGTGCCCACAAATTACCACATAGGTGGTAATCCATTAAGTACGGAAGAAGTAATTAGGGACCTGGGGACCCAAGTTGATAGCAATCTCTCATTTGACTACCATGTGGCCAAAGTGGTTAGAAAAACATTTTATATAGCCCACCTAATCATGAAGGGATTCACATCTAGATCAGGGGAGGTCATCGTGCCTCTTTACTCATCCCTCATCAGGCCCATAATTGAGTACAATGCCCCTTTTGGGATGTTCCTTACCAGACACCTGCAGCAACTGGAAAGACCCCAAACGTACCTCACCAAGAGGTCAAAGGGCTCAAACAGATGCCATATGCTGCCCGGTTAAAGAAACTCCAGCTCTACTCAGTGGCATACCGCCTGCTCAGAGGCGATCTGTGCCTGACGTATAAAGCCATGTCCAACCTGGAATTAATGGACATGCTGCACCTCAGAAAACCCAAATCCCGTCAAGCTACACACTCAAGAGACTTGAACCTCAGCACTGAAATAAATAGGACATGCTGGAGGGACAGATTCATAACCCAGAGGCTCCCTTCACTCTGGAATAAAATCCCAGTCCAGGTTAGGCAGAGTCCCTCATTGACTCTCTTCAAGAGGAATCTTGATGAGTGGATGGGAGATTGTAGGTTTACCCCGGGTATCACTTCTGCGCCACTGTTAGACAGAGGCACAGTATACTAACCTTGAAAAAGGGCATAGCAAAATTCATTTAAAATGGGTGGCGAAAGCCAAACACACTCTGGCTAGGCTTATAAATACCCTAGGGCAGATAGCCTAATATGAACCTATGGACCTATGAACCAATAGTGTGAAGCAAACTCTGGAGAGGCCGTGGATTCTGTACAGTCAACAGGCATGCTTATGCCTAATGGGTAGCCATTCCTGATATGAGTCCCACTGCAGCACAGTCCAGTTTACATGGCTAAGTACGGTATAACCATATGTGTTGTTGCATAACCCACTAAACAACACTTACGAAAACATGGTCGCAACACCTCACTGTAGGCATGTAAGCCAATGTAATAGGTATCACAAGGTATTATTGCAGCCCCCAACCAGAGGTGTGAGTGTCTGATGCAAACACCAAATGCAGTGCATATGCACAGCTGTTGTCATAGACAACATGGCCAGCTGTGGACCTTTCCTGCAGCCATCCTGCACATCCTTGGATAATTCCCCTACTAACACCCCCCTTTGTGCCCCATGCACACCATGTACCTATCAGCCCCTGTTCCATTTCTATTAATGTCTATGGGTGCACGTAGGTGACACCCTCTTCCCCCACTATATTGCCAGTATCTGGAACCCCAACCCACATGTAGTATCACAGCTGTCCCAAAGGACACATGTAACTAACACATGAAGGAACACTACAAGCACACCTTGAGCAGCACAGGCTCACCACCTTGCAAATCCCTCCCCCACCTCACACTCTATACCACTACATCAACTAGTGATACTGACATGTCTTGTCCTGCCTCGCATACAAATCCCAACATCCGACATACCTTTCCTATTGCTCCCCATCCAATTATACCTACGGGCTACTATTAAGTTACAATGCCACCCCCACTACCTACCTACCTACTCCCTAGCTATTCACCTCTACTGTACCACACAGGTATGGAATAACTACACCTAACCCGAATACCTACATGTAACCTATCCAGACCTGTGAAACAGGAATCCTACCTCACCTTAAGCTGACCTTTGTCAACAGTCATACCTGACATGTAAACCTGACCTAAGCATGGATAATACCGACAGTTCAATGTAAACTAAGCATGATTAATGGGGGACGTAGCTATGTTATGTCTGTTACCCTCTATGAATGTGAACACCCCAGTATTAATTGGGATACATAGCTGGGGTCAATGTAGAGCTCTACACCCCGGGCCACCACTGACAATGGACAAGCATACAGTCTGACTATCCCGGTTGATGAATGTGAACAAAATGCACGACGTTGTGTGTGTGTATGGGGGAGCAAACAGGTGTAAGCCTATTTGGCTGCCGGTATGCAAGTACCACACTGATGAAGCAATGTAGAGGCTAACTGAGTGCAAGACACCACAACCAGAAGTTAGTAATGCTGTGCTTCATGCAAACAAGCGCATATCCACCTACAAATGTTCTACAGTGCTTAGTCACCTTGTAGCCAACAGCTGTTGTTGTGGCCATTAACAAAATAATCTGCACTGCCAGGTTGCAAACCCTGACCCTGCACACTATAGTTGACGTGAGTTCCACTAAGCCATGGCGGATACACATTCAGCTGCTGTGATCACAAACACACCATCCAGCACAGGCATCCAACAGTATAGGAAATGTATATAATTATGTAGATGTATGTGTGTGTGTATGTACAGATATAATATATATATATATATATATATATATATATATATATATATATATAGATATATATATATATATATATATATATATATATGAAGAATGAACGTGACAATAAAGCATACAAAAAGAATGAGAAGGAAAACAACATTATTTTGTGGTGTCATCTTATGTCATATCAAGCTGGGCAGAGGTGAGCAAATCATTGCTTCTCAAACCATAGGCATGATACTACCAGTGGGAATAACATTGTCCACCTGCTAAGTCTACCTTACACTTACAGGGTAGTCCCTGGTGGGACTACCTGAAAAGTGCGGGTTTTTTTGGACTTCCTACCAGTACACAAGCCAGGGCATGTATGTTCAAGGACTAAAAGGGTTGTAGAGCCTGATGATGCATGGGTGGAGACAACATACATGTAGGGTCCCTAACACTGGGGAGAAGGCAATGTGTGGAGGTGTGTTATGGCTGGGATAGCAACTAGAGAATGGATGGCATGTGTGTATGTGGAATTCGGGTGGGGTGGAGGAACCATGAGTATGAAATATGAATCCAGGCATGTCAGGGTTGGATGGGCTGGTTCTAATTGGACCGCCTCATGGAGGTCAGCGAGTTTGTTATAAACATATATGCATACACACATACATACATCTATATGTAGAAGTACATTCCTTGTACCACATTCATTCCTTTGCAGACATAAATAGCATAAAAGTGCCCCTACAAACCTCACCAGTAGATAGAATAATAGGTTGTGCATAACCATAAATGCAATAGGCTCATAGGTAGGTACTAGGCTATCTGCCAAAGGGCATTTATAAGCCTAGGCAAGGTGTGTCGGCTTACGCTGCCCCACTGGTCAATTTACTGGGCCTCTGTCAAGCAAAGCTATTGAATTGATCCCAGTATTTCCCAGTCTTTGACCCCCTAACCCCAATTATATTTGGCTTTGGCTAGACTTCTTACATTAAGAGGTTGAGAGGTATGATTCTCATGTATGTTTAGTTGTGTTGTTTGGCCTCTAAGGCTCAAGTCATGACTGAATGGAGTCCTGACTCATTGGAACAGTCTGCATACTCGGTTAACAGATGTTAAATAAACATTTATTCATAGTCCAGTACAGAAAAGACGGTGACCCCCTTCTCTGCACTGTGGCTTATATATCCCGACTCAATTTCATGCCAAATGCATGGCCTTTGTAACAGTGCAGGCCTTACATAGACTGTCATGAAATGGTTGTTTTATATATATATATATATATATATATATATATATATATATATATATATATATATGTGTGTGTGTGTGTGTGTGTGTGTGTGTGTGTGTGTGTGTATATGTCTTTGCGATATTTCCAAGATTCTGCTGGGATATAAACTTCCAAGGCAAAATAAGCTGTTGTTTTGTTTCCAATGTATATTGCAGTACTATAGTATTAGAGTTACGAGAAGATAGAGGGAAGGGACGAATATGCAATAATTCAGAGTTGTGTATTTAGTTTCGAAGTTAGTCCTATTCTCAAAAGAATAAAATGTGAGGACTTTCCCATTATGAAATGTCTGAATCATTCCTGTGATTTGCCGGCTACATCAATGCCAATCACTAAACTGGTCCTATTTGTAATATAATGTTGCCGAACTCGTACATCATTGGTTTACATGTGCAACGTGTGCATTATCATATAGTCTTAGTTATAAATTTATTTTAGTGTCTTGTTAACTGGAGTAACAAAGTAATGACGTATAGAGTCTAATTTTTAAATAAAGACATGTGTGTCCCAGGTAGGACAACCCAAACATTGGGAATAGTGTCCTACTGGTCACTCATGTCACCAATGTTTGTGGACTAATAGGTTGGGATGTCTGAGGGTATTTGGATTGAGTCAACCCATGGGATGGGTCCAGAGGAGTAGGGAGTGGCCAAAGTGTAGTGGTGTGGATACACCATGTTTCCAACTGGAGAATGGATGACTGATGTGTCAGTGATGTATTGAGGTGGGTGTTTAGGGAACTAGGATCCATGGGTATATGGGTATATATGCAAATGAAGCAGCACAGCAATAGTGTACTGGTTAGAGTACCCGCCTAACGAACAGGCATTCCTGGTTCGAGTCCCACTTTAGCACATATCATTTTCCATGTGAAAGCTGTATATGAACATATTTGTACAACTTTTTGCTGTAAAACCTACATAATAACATTTAAATATGAACTGGAGTACTGCATGGAATCCAAGTGAAGTGTCAGAGTCATAATGTATTTAGGCAGTAGTAAGCAGGTTTAAGCACAAATAAGCAGTAGTAAGCGTGTTTAAGTGTATTTGCCCGGGGGTAAGTACCGCTAAAGTCTGGTTACAGTTTCTTATACTCAGTTACCTGTTGAGTTGCTTAACCTGTGTAGGCATTGCTTAGCACCGCGCAAACCTGTGCAACCTTACTTACAACTGCTTAAGAGTGCCTCAATCACTCTGTAGCCAATGTCCCTTGTTTTGCTCAGCAGCAAAATAAAACTGCCTCCCCAAGGCTCAAACCCAGGACCCTGCACTCAATACACAAAGTGATTTATCACTATACCATGGCAGATATACATAACCTGACATTTGCACAAACATACCCTGCAGCACATTCAGTCAACAGTAAAGGTAATGTATTATTATGACACCACATAGCCTGTTAATGCAATACGTCTGGACAAAGTATGCCACACTGTGAGTACAAATAGGAATATATGTCAACTAATGCTCTGTTACACTCAAAATGTTGCTAGATACACAGTTATATGTATTAGAACATATATGTAGAAGGAGATGAAGTCTGAAACACAAAAGTGTTGCCACTAGTTACTGTCTTCAATGCTGCGATCATCCATGACAATTGCCAAGTGAATGAGGAACAGGCCAAAATATGAGCCGAACATGCATGGACATATGGACAGATATATCTGTAAATGTAGACAGATAGACAGCAATATGTAGATATATATATTAGTGTATGGCTCACAAATAATCATAAAACAACACTTGTGTATAGATACATACATATGTTCATATGTATATCTATATATATATATATATATATATATATATATATATATATATATATATATATATATAGGTACATACACATATACAAACACTAAAGGTATCAGTAGCCATACATATGTAGAAGTAGTGTGAAAGTACTGGGTGGAAAGTATATCCCTCAGCCACAAGCCTCTCAACTGGCACCTGTGAAATGTGTAGTGTGGCAACCATTACCAAAAATGGGAATACTGACATTAAACATATACTCACCCACAAATCAAAGGACATGACACGACACACAAGTAAGCATACATGGATAACCTGTATTCCTGTACTATACAATAATGTATGCCAGTACTGACACCACATAAGGTTTGAAATATGTAATCAGTCATGAATGCAAGACCCACACAAAACAGTAGATGCAAGCAATGTGTATATATACCATACTATGCTGTCTAGGCCAATGCCTTCATTTAGTACAACAGTAGGAACGGGATTTGTCTTCAGGATACGCAACAATCAACAATTACAGATGTAGTTCAGCAGACTCCAATTACACCCTGTAGTCACTGTAGTCATGCCCTAGGGGGAAAGGTTGCACTTGTGTTAATGTCACAGTATCTTGTACATATCATTGTTTAGCCTAACACCTCACTATCACACTGAATGACTCTCATCTTAACAGTTATATCACTGGAAAGGTGCCATAGCCAAGGTTAATGGCATAGAACCCCCCTCCCCACCATAAAAGGCTGTACAAGGGCAAGGAACACTGTGCACTACACACTTACCGCAGGAATGTACAAGGGCACAAATGTGTTCACCAGCTGTTCCCCTCACATATGACATGGCCCAATGGTTGGTGTGTGAGTCCATGACATGACTGGGATGATAGCAGTAATGCTAGTGGTAAATAATGATAGGCCATTACCTAACAACCCTTCCTGTATCACAGCAGGACAAAGACTGGCATAAGTGTGGAGGACAGAGGCAGAAACATAGGGCCATATTTCGATTATTGCTGTTACACACCCTGGAAATTGCTGGTGTTACAGGATTTGTTGCAGCATACCCTTATGCAGGGATATGACATTGACATAGGAATGGATGTAGCCATGTACTGATAGCACTCAACAGTCAAAATGCCACAGATATATGTGGGACAATACTGTGTTGTGCACAGACAAAACCTAACAGCCAATTATCATGGTATCATATGGATAGCCCCACAGTTGAGAGCTATGCAGACAGACAACATTCCATGAAATAGTACCACATACACAGAAACCCTGTAAGAACAACAAGATACATTGCACACAACAACACTACTAATGCTGTCTGTAGGTCTGGAACCTTACCCAAATGTGGATATTGCCTGTGTCTGCTGGTTCTGCTGTAAGAGGTATTGCTACCTGCTGTCTGTAACACTGATATCCACACACAGGAAAGATGTCTTCCATACTGTAAAGGTGAAGGGACAATGCCCACAGAAGGCAGCAATTTATAGTACAGGGTTGCCATGACAGTGGTTATCTGAAGTACTACACAGAAGGCTGCATGCAATTAGCAACTGGTGGACACTGACTGGTGCAGAGGCTACCACTTGATCATGTGCAATACCAACAAAAGCATGCTGCAATCTATTCAAACCAGCTCAATCACTCTACTGGAGAGACTGAGAGAGAGAGAAAAAAACACATCAAGAAGGTTCACAAAGCTCAGGGTTGTGTTACAGTGGAACCAACATAACAAGTGTGTGAAACAGATATGCATTTATTGGCATGTAGTATATGGCATAGTATATGGCATAGAATAATAGGATGTATACTGTGAAAGGCTATATATGTGCCATCAGTACATGTTCCTGTAATGATGTTGTGTTCAACAACTGCACTGGACAGTAGTATTAGTCCCTCTGGGCAGTGGGACATGCCTGTCAAATATGCAGACCAGCCGTTAATGGCAAGGATGTGACCCATGATATCTGTGTTCTGTAAATTACTGTGGCCAATGGCTGGTGGGGGTATTAATACTGCCATGATAGACACATGGGTGAGAGACCACACCACCTGCAGGACAGTCATGTTAGAGTGTAGCATAGCATGCCCACACTGCCTTAGCAGTATAATATGCTTATCTAAAGTTTGTCATCATATATATCCCCATAATGTTAGTCTGTGTTCACATGTGACACCTGTCTGTGTTGCAGCAAGGCAAAACAGTTCAGCTGCGAAGTAAAGAGGGTACATGAGTGTGGTCCAGATGTTCATACGTACCCCCACATACTGATACATATATGTGAGATACATATTCACAGCTGTGTATTTGTACAGAACCTCAGACAGTTATACATTTATATAGGTATATAAACAACACAAAATTATATATGCACATATGTATATATACATATATATAATTATGTGTGTATATATATATATATATATATATATATATATGTTTGTGTGTGTGTGTGTGTGTGTGTGTGTGTGTGTGTTTGTATACAGACAGATATATGCATGTGTGTTGTCGATATATATATATATATATATATATATATATATATATATATATATATATATATATACATGGCAATACATTTTCCCTGCCATGATATGTGTGAGAGAAGATCACATATCAATACACTACATACCTGCACACCAGTACATGGCTGCAAGATGAAGAGTGGAGTGAGGTGTGTAACCCATGTTGGGAACACATTGCAATTGTATGGGATGGTGGGGTATATATGTTGGTGAAGGGTATTAGGCACATATTGGTATGTAGGTCTGGTTGGGTGACAAACAATACAGCATACAGGGCTGGTATATGGCACATGTGGTGGTTAAACACTGTGGACAGGTAGTTACATTTGGAATGTGGAGGCCATTGAGCCCCCACATGGGAACAAAGGGAACATGGTGGCCACCCATGGACAGTCACAACAGCATCTACATGGACATAAAGGTGCCTGGGCTGTGTGCTGGGCAGGAGGGACATGCATGTCGAACTTTGTGCATGTGTACTGCATGCCTCCAGGTGATGTAGCACATACCCCATGTCACTGTGGACCTCCCTATGCCCAATACCCATGACCTACCAAGGTGACAGACACATGTCTGTGTGTGCTCCATGGGGGGTGAGCACCATCCCCTGAGATGGTTCCACATGAAGGTAGTGATGGAACAGTAGAAAATGAGGTTCCATGGTGGGCCATGGATGTGATGCGGACTGGTAACGTGTACATTAGGTTGGAGTGGTGTTCCTGCTGGCAAATAATCCTTACACATACTGGTGTGTAACTGTCATGGAACACATGTGGGCTGTAATAGTCCACACAATCCCAGAACATGTCCAACAGCATGCATAGATATCCCCAATACTACAGAATGGCAGATGTGTAGCAATCACATAGCAGGCCTACCACATGCATATGTGGAAACATAGTGGCAGTGACAATGGCATGCAGGTGAAATACCCTGTAACAGCCCTGCAACTCTAGTGTCCCCACAAGGAGCATGTCTATAACCACATAGCAAAAGGTGTTGTGAAATACAATATATGGCCCAATGGTACACATACCGGACACAAACCAGTAGCGTAGTATGAACATTATGTTGGAGCTGATATGGTGGTGGGAGACTGATATGTGTATTGTATTATGGTAAACTTGACATATGAGTTGCTCAGACATATTTCCATCATTATGTCTTTCAGGGAGTATGGCACATTCGAGAAACCCTGCATACAGTGCCACTGAGGAGGAGATCATCATCACTAGCATGCTCCACAACTATAATCTGCTCTTCTCATGGACAAGCATGGACCAGCAGGATAGAACAGACATGTGGACTGATATGGTCCACAGGGTGAATGAGGTGGGGTTGCACAGCCGAACCTATGAGCAGGTCCACCACCATTGTAGTGACCTGCTCTGGCAAGTACGACATTGTGCCTCTGCCATGAGGGGTGACCAGCTCACAACAGGGAGGCCATAACATACATCCACCCCTTACCAGAGTGAAGGAGCTGCTCATCAGCCTGGTAGCACCTGCCCACCCACAAGAGCTCCAGACCTATATGGTCATGGAGGTGGGTGCTACTCACACATCACACATTGAGCATGCAGGTAAGGTTCCAGGGCATATCAGTAGACTATTGTATTGTATGCTTCTGTACAGGTAGGGCATGCATGTGTGAGATGTGGGGTATGTTGCTGTGTAGTACTGATAAGCAGTGATGCATAAACTGTAGTACTGTGGACTTCAGCTGTTGTTGTACTGTAATATTGCAGCCGCCCTGTAACAATGCCACAGCTGTGGCCACTGACATCAACTCTATCCCATGTAATTGTAGGTCCCTCTCGGATACCAGCACGGCAGCGGCTGGATGTTGGTGAGTATGGTTTAAAGTTATGCTTGGCAATTCACTGTGCATGTCATAGCTAAGGTGTAGGCCATGTACACATCTAACACACCTACTCGTAATGCATGCTGTACATGTGCATTGACACAGCACACACCTCACTAATGGGATTACCGGCCTCAAACACATTCAATACATTATCCATCTCAGACAACTGTGGCTACACTCCAGTGCACATTGCCCAAGCACAGCTGACATCTGCCCAACATACACAGCTATGTCATACACAGAGCAGTTGAACATGCTACATATAACGACATCCCACTCCCTCTGCTAACACATGATCCAGGGTCCTAAACCTAATCAACACATTACACAGAACATACTGGAGGGATAGGGCTCTGTCCTGGGAAATCACCACACTCTGGAATGGACTACTCATACATGTCAGGCAATGCTACTCATTTGGCCCTCTTGATAGAAACACTTGCCAATTGGATGGGGAATGGGGAATACACCCTGGGTAGCATGTGTGTGCCACAGCCTGACAGGGGCACAGAGGAATAACATTAGTGGGTGGTGCATGGCAGGGAACCCCTGTGGCTAGGCATATGTAGGCTTCAGGACCAATAGAACAGTACTCACCTATACACCTCTGTGTAGCACAGACAACATCAGCCGGGACCCAGTCATGGTCAATAATGGTCTCTACACTCACCATAGGTACAGTACAATATCTGTGTGGTTGGTATAATGATAATCTACCTCTCATGCATGCATCCCTGATGATGACTTTTATGAATACACATCAAGCAGTCACTAAACATGTATCCACATGTGATCCAGGAACACAGAGAGGCTGTGAGCAGCAAGAGAAACACACCTGACACACAGAGACACATACTGCAATGGTGTGTACACCTGTGAGGTATGGTGCACAGTACATGCCAGGGTGCTAAACTGATGCACAGTAATGCTGTGGACATGGATGCAGTGGATTCAAGGGGGAGGACCATCACATACAAACAGAAGCCATGCATCACAGCCATGTATAATGTTGGTAACAGGTATTGACTACAGTTGCACTGCATGCTGTTCAGTCCCACATGTCCTGCATGCTGACATGTGTATTCACAGGTTTGTGTGTGATACTGCATTGCACCATCGCCTGCTAATGTGTGTGTTATGGGGTTGCGGGAGCGGTCTGTAGGTGCTGTCTGGTATAGTGCATGGGTTGCCATGTATGTCAACTGCATGTGTGTATGTTTGTGTGTGTGGCCATGTCTGCACATGTGTGTGTGTGTGTGTGTGTGTGTGTGTGTGTGTGTGTGTGTGTGTGTGTATTTACTGTTTAGTGGTGTTGTACAGGTCTTACAGTCTGTTCCTGTTTTCCCCTCACAGGTGGCAAGGTCAGGCTGGGTCCCCCCCTGCAGGGAATCTGATGTCACTGGTACAGACAGTAACCATGAAGATAGGTGTGTTGAGACACAGGAGGGGTTGTCAGGGGCTGCAGCTGAGCCACCAATTGACAACCCACATGTATCCACACCATCCACGCACACAGTCACACTGCCTCTACACACCTAATCACCATTGGCCCTAGCTGAGGGACAGCCTACGGTTGGCATATGTCAGGACAGTGTGGTATCTATGGCATGTGTGTCAGGACACAGCAGCCATAGCCAGATGTCTGGTGGGGTATCACATAGGCAGATGTGCAGTGGTGCTCGTAGGGGCACTGCTGGACATCATGCACCTGACAGATGTGCAACCCCTATTTCAACCACATGCATGTTCCAGACTATCATGAAGGCACAGGCATGAATGGAACGGTACACCAGGCAGGGTATAAGGGCACAGAGGGCTCATCACACCTCTGTAACTGACAGTATCCGTGACCTAGTAGGTGCCATCCGTAATTACAATGAGGTCATGGATAGAAGGTGGGGTGAGACATTGGAACTCATCCAAAATGTCATGTCCATGCATCAGGACAGGGCGGGACGGTTGCAATGGCCATGTGGACATATGCCAGCAACACCAGCAGCTGGAGGTCGCTGTGGATGTCCAAAAAGTCACAGCTGCTCCCATAGTGGCAGTACCAGCCCCAGCACTGTGGGTGGGGGGCTGTCCACAACCCACCAAAGCAGACCATGTGCACATGCACCTGGCCAGTCCCAGGAGGGACTTGGATCCAGTGGATGTTTGTCAAACTCGAGGGAAAGTACCCGGTCTGGCTCTGTACCTGATACTGCCTGTAGCACCCCTGCTAGGCACAGGTCCCGTGTCTGTGGCCAGAGATGGTGAACTGCAAACCCTGCGAGGTACAGTCAGCAGTTGTCCCACAATTCCCTGTATAGGTCAGCCACATGGAGGAACTGTGTGCATGCAGACACACGCACATAAACAACAAACCTAGGGCAACCACATACCTGCACACACAACATCACCAGTGGACCATAACAATACTCAGTCCCCTCACACACACGCATGTTGTCAATTATATGGCTCAGCCTAGGCCTCTGGCAAACCAACAACACACCCTGTGCATATGATGATACCTGTGTCACTGCCTGACATCTGTAACATCGATGCAGGGACAGGCTAACATGGTTCTGATGCACTGGGTGACTGTACAACAGTGTAGCAATGGAATGATGTGTAGCATGTTGTCAGAAGTAAAGTTAAATGCTAATATCTTGGAAGGTGTAGCTGTGTAGGCATGATGCATCCTAGCTTTAATTAACAATGTTGTATTGTTGTCACCAGTATCTGTTCAGATTGTGTTGTGTTTGTCCATGTGCCACATGGCTGATGGGTACAGTGGTGTCAGCAGGCTTTCTACAGTGGACACCAGTAAGTGTAGTGGGTGGTACACATGCCATGGCTGGGTACAACACACAGTGCCTTTGGTTAGTATGCAGTACAGGTACAGGACTAAACGTAGAAATGAAACACCAAATGGGTAAAGTACCTCCAAACCAAACAAATGTAGACCAAAATAAAGATAGAAGGTACACCACGACAATCGAAGCAGATCAATAGTGTAAAGCTCAATTTTATTTTCACAAAGTAAGTGCTTTCGTGTTTCCAAGAATGCTTCATCAGACTTTCAAGTTCAATATATAAAACCACCATTTAAATACTCATTCTTATAAAAAAACAACCAATAAAACACAGTATAAAAACACCATATAAACTTTAAAGTGCCAATGCATATGTATACCTGTCATACATAACTTCATCTAAAGGGCACTTAATGAATAGCTAATGCATACTAATACAAAAATGCATGTGTATATACATACAAATACCTAAAATATTAAATCATGCTTGAATTAATATGCTGAATCAGAGGCTCAATGTTTCAAAGCACGGGTCATGAGAAATGGTTTCAAAGAAACCCTCTCATTCAGCCCATGTCCCCTATCAGCCTGCAATCTAATTATCCAATTCCTTTCTTCTTTTTCAGTATAATTCCTTATGTCTCCTAACCTCACAGTAGGAAATATTAATTCAAGAACTAAAAACTTAAAACTATGTGTTTTATCATTATGGATTATATGTCTAGCTATTGCATTCCCTTCATACTCTTAGCATAGATATGCTTCCTAATTCTCTCTCTCAGGGTCCTATTTGTCTTTCCTACATAAAAGCCTTTACATTTTTGGCAAATAACCTAATAAACTAAATTTCTTGACCTACAATCCGTATAATGGAATTCATAAGTTAAGTGCTTATCAGGATGTATAAAACTATTTGTATTAGCTATAAAACCACACTGATTATAGTGGTGACAAGAGAAAGTCCCTTTCCTAGTAGAATGAAGTTCTTTCTTGTTGCTCTTCTCATAACATAAAATCCACTTTAGTGATTTAGTATTCCTGTAACTAAATCTATACACATGGGGATATGTCCCCGTGCAAGTAACACATCTGTTGCACATGTAATCCCACCAAGACAGCATAGGTGCAACCACACAGTGGTATATATGTGGTTTGCAATGTGGATGGCATTGAACATGCTAACAGCAGGTGTATGTCCCTCTCCCCACTCCACTGCGATCCTCACCTAAGTAACATGTGTGTGCCAATGCCAGTGGCATAGCCCTACCCATGGGAGGGTGTGAGGTGCTCAACTACTGTGAATGGTGTAGACAACAACTAACAACCTGACTACATACACTGTACAGTATTACAGACAGCTATGTGGGGGGATAGATGCAACAGTAACTGCAAGTATGGCAGTCGTGTCCACAACAGCCACACCCAGTGAGTTAGAGCAACCCCAGTAGTGCTACACACCTCAACAGTGTAGAGGTGGTCATTGATACAACTATGACCTGTGAAGGACTGTATACCCACGGGGTGGCACCTGTGGTATGTTGGCATATGCCAAGCAGTCCTGGTGGAAACATATCCTGTGAGCAGAGGTGGATCCTGTAACAACCACACACATTCCTACAAGTGGGATGGTGTACAAAAGCCTGCTATGATGTACATAGGCATTGTGCACCTCCTAACCCTCATCTACACCTGTCATGATAAGGTTGAGGAGGTATACTGGGTTCAGGTTGTATTCTCTGCCTTTGACAAGTCCAGCATTGGCAGGGTCCTGTGTGTTGAGATAACCAGTGACATTGGCCATGGGTTCATTGAAGCTATGTTCCATGTCCCTGCAGACCAAGGATCTTCCGGCTACCGGGTGGCAGTTCCCAGCTGACATGGTGGGTTTGTGGATGACCTTGCCAACATTGGTGAAGCCATTGTCAGGTGTAGGTCTATTCAATTTTATGAGGGATCTCAGCTACTTACTGCACCTGCCCAGGGGGTTCCCCCAACCATGGCATGTCACTTGACTGTACTGCATGATATGTTAGTAATGCCAGCCTTACATCCTACAGGTGGGATGGAATACTGTTAACGTGTACTGCCCTTGTTGTGTAGGGTCCTGCTTATGGGATCTGCTAAGGTTGGTATTGTATTGCAGGCCAGACATATTTGGCTGGGGGGGGGATACCTATCCATTGCAGATGTATGTTGTTTGGTTCTCTCATACCCATCAATGGTGCATGTGGGCATATATGCTGCGATTACATTCCCAGTTCCGTCTATAGATGTATGTCCATATATGTCTATATTGATATATATGTGTTCACCTTTGACAGGGGGACAATCATTCCTTTGAACGGCCCTTTCTGCAAACAGAAGGGACTAACCCGTCATTTCTTACTGCACCACAGTTAAGACAACTGCAGTTCCACAGGCACATTCGCTGACACTCGAACTGCAAGTTGGAATACATATCATACTGGCAGGGTGCATGACTCCCTGCACCCCCCTCTGGGGGGCCGGGCCCC